>NW_020290681.1:0-59441 GCF_003184585.1 Aspergillus saccharolyticus JOP 1030-1
TCTGCCTCTGGATCTGCCTCTGGATCTGCCTCTGGATCTGCCTCTGGATCTGCCTCTGGATCTGCCTCTGGATCTGCCTCTGGATCTGGCACGCCCACACTCTCTAACGCTGACTCCGAGACAGGTCTCAATTCTGAGGCCGGTTCTTCCCAAGGCTCGACTTCTTCTTCAAGCTCCTATCTTGCTTCTGCCACGGTCAGTGGTGTCTCGGCAGTTTCTGAGGCTGGAAACGGCATTGGAGATGAGACCGAGCAAGCCGGTGCTACCTACGACGCAACCAGCTCGAGCGATTCCCAAACCAGTGGCGCTAATGCTCGAACCAACATCACTGCTTCTACCTCGACAAGTTCTGGATTCCAGAGACTTTACAGCACTACTTCGGTGACTGCGTCTTCCACTATCCCCCCAACCATGGTTTCTACCACGTCTGCCGCAACTAGCACTCTTTTCACTGGCGCGGCACCTGCCATTCGCCTGACGAATCGACAGATGTTTGGGTTCCTTCCCGGTGGTATGCTGTCGATGCTCCTTATATTGGCCCTATAGGCGTAACTCTTCAAGGCCAAGCCAGGTTTGTCCTCTGTATTTAGATACCCTTGGACTAGACGCTGTTCATCAATTACGGCTCTTTTGTTACTATCTACTATAATAACAAATGTACAATGAACCCTCAAATACTGCTTCCAAAGGTTTCGAAACTATCGAAGTCGATCTATCCTAAGTCCACCATCGATGAACCATTTCAGACCACATTGGATACTCTATAGGAAAGAGCATACCTGACAATATAAGTGCTATCCCTTCGCGATAGGATGCTGGTTGCTATGAGATTGTCACTAGTTTTGACTCATGAAGCTCGGCTCTAATAAGGTTACGTTTTTGCAAATCCAGCTTGTCAGACATCGCCTTTCAACCACATTATGATGAACCATTATACCACAGTCATGACACATCGAGTGGGCCCGGCTAATGACGACAGAAATAAATAGAGATGAAGTTTTTTCTACACGAAGATTTGTATCGCTAAGACACTCAAAAATGCAGCCGAGAGACAGATAGATATACGTTGAACTGTACGAATTGGTACAGATTGCTATTCTGAGCAGCAATACTGGCCGTATGTGAACCATGATCAGAGGCGAGACATAGCAACCTTGAGATACATTTGACTTCGCTAAATCAAACAATGATGTATAACTTCAAGTCCAATGATCTTGTATATAAGTCTCCGTTACTGGCAATAACGCTTATAGTAATCGATATTGTTATATATAATAAACATAATACCGGCATGCACGAAGAAGAGACTACTTACTGAGCGAAAGATATAGCATAAAGAATATCAATTAAGAAGTCGTGGCCCTTTGTGCGATGCCTCTATCGCAAATGCCTTGTATTCATGTGGACGATATCTTCTAGGAATCGAATGGACAGAACATCAAGCTGCTGCTCTTGCTTTAAGCATCACAGTCGGTGTCATCAATCTTACATATCATCTACCCTATGTACATCCATAGCGCACCCTTTCCGGGCTTTTCTCGCAGCGAAGAAAGACATCCTCACATTTTAGGACAATAACGAAGTTTACCTGTACTCGTTGGCTGTAGTATTTAAGCAATAAAGACTGCACGATGGATCTACGGTTCCAACCTCCTCCACAACTCCTCTACCCTCATTCCACTTTTGATTCATGAGGCATTGTCTCCTACATGTCTCTGAACGTCTGTATGTAAAGGTGAAACCAGTAATAAATATAGTATGTAAGTTGATTGACACCAACGTAATGATAGGTCATCGAGGTAACAGCCCTCTAAGTACTAAGAGATCAGATCATCGAGATCGTAAGTTGTGTGTATTGATCTGTCATCTGCGTTCAGCGCATGCATGACATCCGCTTTCTATAAAGTTCTTCCTTCCATCACGAATTGACCAGCCTTAAGGGGCGCTCGACTCTTGATACTTATCGGATTCTACTGTCGAATTACCGATGCTTCCCTCCGCTTCCCCCCTTTTCAAGTTTCGAGTATCCAAGGAAAGAACAAGACCGCCGGCTTGGGCGAAGAATCTAAGAATAAATGTACGTGCGCAAAGATGGAGTGGCAATTATTGCATGAATGGTCTCGCACCGCTGTGATTGTTGACAGTCTGAAAACCATGTCTATGCACACACGCCCTTTATCCCGCCCCCCCCGCCCCCCCCCCCGGCCCCGCGTGCTGCCAGCGACAGTGTCACATACCTTTTGAGGCAAATGATGGAGTCAAATGATGGAGTCATATCGGCTCATTATGGGAAGAGATTAAGGAAATGACTACTCCGTAATTTCGCCAGCGAACCATCTTGACACCGAAGATGGGGCAATTCCACACACAAAGAAGAACTTGCAAGCAAGGCGCTACGGTCAAGATCGAGTCTGGTTATCACTTGCAGCTTTGCCGTGCTATGCATACCCGGCCGCCTCCAAACTTCCCTTCTTCCTCCTTTCCTAATGGCCTGTTGTCAGTGTCACAGGCATGGGGGACAAGCCACGCAAGCGACAGTTTCAGAAAAGAGTCTCAGGTTTGTCTTGCACCGATCAGAGCAGCCGGTAAATCTCCGCACACAGAGTCTGGAAGCTACCACAGCGCGCTGGGTCTGTTTCAGTGATGATTAGCACAGACCGGGATTGAATCTGACCTGACACACTTGGAGGGAAGAAAGCCGGGAAAGAATTAGTGCGTCTAGGCTTGACACCTCGTCTATGATTCCAATCTCAATGCTGCCAGTTCCCCAGTCATTTTAAGGGAGAGCAAAAGAACACTTGCCTGAATAGTGGGGACAAGTGGCTTGCCAACCCTCGTGAGAAATTGAGTAGACGATGATGAGATGACATAGGGAAAATGTACCAAGAACCTTGTAGGGTTGAGCCGGTTGATCCGTATTCTCATTCGTATCGAGCCACAATGAGGATTAGAGTGTAGGCTAAAACCGAGTGGCTTTTCGCCCCCAAATTCTATCGGAGAGACCCCTACGTACCAGCTATTTTGGACATCTGCAAGGAGGGCTGACCGACATCCATGGAAACCCGGCCCACTGAAATGCATACAAACTGACACTCCACCAACGCCTCAATGCTCAGTTTGACTAAGCGGAAGGGGGTACCAGAAGAGGTGAGGGGTCAACGGACATTGATTCGAGACCAAGGCAAATCTCAATATGAATGCAACCGTTCCGTTATAGTGGCAAACGCTGAACGGTGTCAGGTTGGCAACCTAGCTACCTTCCCACCCTAAAAGCACCGACTCCCTCCGCCTGGCAACCTGGTTTTCCTCTTTGAAAGGGCAGATATGGCAGATCACAATCTGGCAGCACAAAAAAACAAGTCCATAGTAGTCTCGTGCTTTAAAACAACGGCCGTCATGTATTCTGGGGAAGACAGCATCAACTGAAGCCAGCCGAGACGGCCGGATACTCGTCATGGCAGGATCGAGAGGACTTGAGTCTTTACCGCCTGCAGCATCAGCTTCCGTCGATCCTCCGCGTGCATGAAGACGAACTGCTGGGTCCGCAAGGCTTAAGGGGAAGGAAGTGGGGGAATAATTTCAAAGGCGCAGGGAGGACTAGGCTGTACTATTGGCCAGATCTTCACATGATGTGACAATCCGTTTACCGCGGTCGGAATGCGGTGATCCAGTTTGATGCACTCCCGGATTTTCTTTGCCATGTTCTAGAAAGGTATTGTTTTTTTTGGTGGGGTGGGAGTGGTCCGCCATCGGTGATGTGGTGGCTTTTGGGAGGGAAGAAATGAAGATGGAGAAATGAAAGGCTGGAAGTTTGGAACTAGAGATGCAATAGAGTCTCAGGCTATTGAAACGCCAGTCTCAACCAGGCAGTGGGTATGTGCAATTGGGTTTGAGATCCAGGGAAGGGGGAAGTGGCAGACAGACTGGGGCATCCTCGGAGAGTCTTCCCACCGTCACATCAATTCATGCAGCAGCGGTGGGTGGTGGATTCGAGAGGGGAATGGTGGAAGGTATCTCGTGGCCGGGGGTGGTGTCTCAGGGAGGAACCGGAGGAGGTAAAAGGAAGCGGGTGAGACAACCTGGAACCGGCGATGATGTCAGTCGCGTTCCAAAGGAAAGTTTTTTACGGAGTACATTCCACTCTTTTACATGGAGAATCCGATCCAGATTGTCTGATTGGGGTTGACGGAGTCTGTGCCAAGATAATCACTAAGTAAGGTTGTAGTCAACTGAGGATGCTTGTTCCTCAGGTTTCTGTGCAGTGTGCATAGGTTCCAGATGAGAAATCAGCATGTCTTTTCCAACGCCGGATCCTTTCTCCTTCAGAGAAGACATTTTTTTC
Source organism: Aspergillus saccharolyticus JOP 1030-1 (assembly GCF_003184585.1). Lineage (NCBI taxonomy): Eukaryota > Fungi > Ascomycota > Eurotiomycetes > Eurotiales > Aspergillaceae > Aspergillus > Aspergillus saccharolyticus. Next base: position 4,343 of record NW_020290681.1, read on the forward strand.
GTTCCCAATGGCCCAATACATATTGCACAGTCTCACATTCATCTTGGGAACCAAGCATAGAAAGGGGCGATGGCAATGATATCAGCTACTCACACGGTGCGTGCACGACTGTGACAGGCAAGATGGGCCGACCGGCCAGTGCCAGTCGTTGGCAGCCAGGGTGTCACACACTGGTCCTTTTCTCGCGGCGGATCCCAAGAACCAGGTACCAGCGGGTGACACGACAGCAAATACAAAAAGACAAGAATGACAAACAATCCCTAGCTGCTCGTGCCATACAAGCCAAAAATATGAGTATAACCAACGGTGGAAGTTTATTGTGCTTTTAAGACGTTGAAATTGCCCGATGAGGGAAGCCTTGTTTCAGCGAATTGTGCTTTGGCGGTGAAGGCGATGCTTCTAGAAGGATTTGACCTGACTAGGAAACAGAAAAACAAAAAGAAAAAAGGCAAAATTCGAGGAGAGTTTGAGACCTGCCCCCGGGAATTCCGACTACAATACGATGTTCTTCCCAAATGGGGAATCTCTCTTTTTGCGGGACTTACGATCCAGGATACTTGATAGAATAGCAACGATGAGTCAGGTGAGTCGGTTGTTTTGAATAGTAATTTGCTTCCTTCAGTGATACTATCTATGAGAATAACCTCACATATTTCTTCCACAGCTACAAGACTGCCTGCTGGTGCAAGTATATGCTGCCTTGTCAAGTGTTCCCTTATTGGGATAAGGGGATCTTTTTTCGCCCTGCCGCTCTGCAAGATCCAGGCTGGGATCGACACCCTTGCTCCAATCTCCATCCCTGCACGATCTGTCTGGGATCTTGGTGCGACCGATGAGAAAAAAGAATAAAAATAATAAATCACCAGCAAAAAATTAAAATAGCAGCCACCAAAGCAAGAGTTGCAGGAGACTAGACCCAATGTGGTCTCCCGCTGCAGGCTGGGCTCCAGGCTCCGCTCGAAAGTGGCGACTGGCCTGTCAGTTTCGAACCATCACCAGCCCCTCAGCGGCTTTGGCTGGGCGACGGTCCGCGAGCCCTGCGTCATCGGTGGCTGTAGTCTGCGTAGCTGATGCCCACTGCTAGCTATCTTTCTTGATCAAGAGATTAATCCAAGAGTGTGCGAGTGTCCTCTGCCAGCAATGAGCCATTGACACACAACTCACCATCATGTCTGCTATCTGATATAAATCTATGTACTGTACTGTACATGACATGATGCAACAAGCCAGACGGCTGCACGATATCGACGGGACCAGCCGTTAGTACCTGGTCAGGAAGGAGTTCATTTACTAGTCTCTTCATCAGTTTAGCACTACTTGGGATGAGCTGCTGCGGTACTTCCTCTGTGACCAGGTACAGAATGGCAACGACAGTGCTAAGAGAGAAACAAAACCACCAAAACAGCCATGACAACGCCCGTCGGAAATCCTCCATGTCGGTGGGAACACCATGGGGTTTTCAGCCAAGATCGATTTATCATTTGTGAGGTTGACACTATACGTTGTTTTAGTCAACTTCACCGACACTAGAGCAAAGTCAGTGTAGCCCCCGGCGTGCGTTAATCACAACTGACAAATCAGTCATAGTAAATGACATGATGAGACTTTGAGCTAGCGAGGCCACGAGGGTCATTCGAATTAGGCTTGCACGCGAAGGATGCGACCGACGAGTGACAAGCGGGCTTGCTCGGTCTAGGGGAGATGGAATCATGGATAGCTCACACTAAAATGACTAAACTGCTAGAGTCGGAACGGGGCTGTCCCCCGTGGTCTCCAGCAGGGCCAGCTAAACTTTGACCAATTCCTGGTTCGAACCGAACTCTCCTGTCAATCGGCGCGGGGCAGATTGCCCTCTGAAGAAAGAGGACAATGCTCTTTTTAGACAGCCCCCCGGGAGACGATTGTCAACGATCCGAATTTTATGACTTTCCTTTGAGCGCGACTACGGTGTGCTAAGATGTGACATCGTCCGATCGCAGAAAATGATTTAGAGTTGTGCCTAAGCAGATCGCCAGCATATTCTTTCGGCCGGCTTGCTGATCCCCGGGGTCCGGACACCAGCCAAAGTCTGGGACCCGATCAGACATGCTCATGCCGACACAAATCCAACAAGCCGTCGACGCATGACGGCCGTATGCACGAGTCGGGATGGTTTTGAGTGCGGTGCTGGCGCGAACCTTGCGACTATGTACTTTGACAATGAATGGTAGTATTCACCGAATTTTTGAGAGTCAGTACTAGGCTGCTAATCTTAGCTCCTGGAAACCTCCGCGCCCAACTCATCCCAGCAGCGCATGGATGATTGATCACGAACTTCCCATCGTCTAGTCCACGGTCACGACAGGGCGTATGTATCCCTGTAACAAAGCGGAGTGACTTCTCCGCCTGCCAGAGGAAGAATGAATGGGATTGTGATTGATTGGAGCGAGCCTTGAATCTCATGTTCCAGGGGAAGGCCAATGAGCTGGGTCGCTACAAATGGGTACTGTTCCGATCGTCACGTCTTGAGGTTGTGAAAGAGTGGGGGTTGGATTAGAGACTCGTGACTGGGCGCATCGAGTCAACCAAACTGCGCTAAGCGTAAGAGGGATTGCGACCGGCACTCCATTTTTCAGCTCTGCCTTGTATCCGTGGCAGGATCCCTTCTCCAACCAATGCTCATGGCAAAAGCCCACTTGGTGAAGATTCATGCATACCCGACCTGGACCATCATGTGGTATGTTCCCATTGCCTACGATAGACTATTAGACATGTAACCATGGGTCTTTTTTTTTCTCAATGCTGCCCCTGTCCCCTGTCTCGCCTGTCTGTCATCGACCCATGGTCGGTCTGTCCTCATGCGCTTGTCATCAACAAGACTGGGACTTAAGGTTTCGCCAGTGAAGTCAACGCCCCGCCTGTCTGTCTGCCTGCCTAACTCATCTGATTTGTCTTGACTTACCCGAAGTTTGGAACGACATCCTCCTCGTGGACAAAGATCCTGGCCCATGAATAGTGATGCAATGGCGCATCCACATCCGAAAATCTGTGAAATAATTTAGACTATATGACCACTTGTCAATCCTCATTACACCGTTCCTCCACTCTTGGGTTCTCGGATCCTTCTTTCATCTGATCCCCTAATAAACACGAATGCACATAGATAATGTGGTCGTTAAAAATGCCATCATAATCTCCACCGCCGAATATTTTGCCCCTCGCCCATTCCCCTCATTAAATGCCCCCACCCTAAATGCCATGATGTTACGAGTAAAGAGACCATTTATTCTTTCCTTCTGATTGCGGCACGTCAGTTCCACTTACTACCCACCTTCTAGCCGATAATTCGAGATGTCATATGCACGGGCGATAAATCTTGCATATTATATGGCGGGTCGCACCAATCAATCCAGGCAGTTCCTCACCTTGATGGGGTTAAAATGTAGAACCTTTGTCAGTCATGTCATCCATCCTGATCACGCCGCTTGCGAATGGAAGGGGGGCGGGGTGAAAGTCCGGCAGGGGCGGTGATACGAACCGTAACGAACATGCGGCTCTTCGAGTCAGTCATCTGGCTCAAAACTCGATCCGTCTGTATCGGTTGACTAGTACTAACTAGTACTGGTTCGATGATACCAACAGGATGACTCCGGAATCGGTCATCGATAATCAGCAATTCTTTTCAAGCCTGGTCTACTTGTTCTGCAAATAACCTCCAAAACTTTGCAGCGGCATCTCTTTGAGATCTGGGCCAAATCAAACGGCGCAAGGCTAGCATTGTCTTCGGCTTCCATCGACTGAATTGATATGGGCCGATTAATTATCTGACGTATGGTGACGGAAACGGAAATTGAGTGGGGTTTCTGGTCGCAAAGGAAGAACTGCTGCGGACGATCCCTGTCCCGGATAATGGGACTGTGACCTTCCCTCCCGGACTACCACTACAGTGACTAAGTACTAACCGACTAAATGACTCTCCTCCTTCCACCCCCAGCCTACAGCAGGCATTCGCTTCCACTGTCTGTCATCCAGTCACCCTTCGGTTCCCTTCATTTACCCCGCCGTTGCTATTGATTGACTGGTTCACTGTGCGCATATTATCTCCCTACCTGTGTACCGATCGATCGCGATCATTCGCTCTGAGCTCTCGATCGAACCTGTCTATTAAACAACCTTGCAGCGGGAGGGACGCCGTAGCCGTCACCGTTTGGGGAATGCTGCAAGGCAAGTCGCCCTTGAATAAAAAAAAAGAAAAAAAAGGGAAAACCCCGGACAACACATAGTACAAGCCTCCCTCTTCGCTCTTCTCTCACCTTACTCCTTCTTTGAGTTCTTTCTGAGCAACATCATTACCGCGGTCATTTCCCTTTGTCGGATGCGAGCCCGACTTCGAACATAAACTACGGGGGTCGAATGACGCGTGTGATTGAAGTTGATGTTTAGTGCCGATTCAGGGTAAGCTACGGAGTATACTGTCTAGTAGCTTGTGAAATCCTCTTTACCAGCTTCTGTATGGTTGAGTGTCCGGCTTCCGCGCCTTTTGACACCACCATCGATGTGGAGCCAACCTGACGATCTCCTCTTCCCTTTTACTCCGTATTGTCTAGGTTGTCCTCGCTTTTCGAGCTTCGATATTTGACTGGCTCGCAACAACAATCTCGCAGCGGAAACGGAGCACTGATCGCGATTGCAGTGCCAATATCTATGAGTATTTATTGTACGGAGGAGACAGAGTGCCAAATTGCACTGTCGCCCCCCGCCTCCTCTCCACACGAAATAAGCCCTTTGAGCGAGGCTTGCAGTAATACCTGCTCCGGACCGTTCCTGAGAAAGAAGTATTTGCTTCCTTGCTCGTCCCATCACTTCCCTACTAAGCCGTGCTGTGTCGTTGGTCGGTTCAGTAGTCCGTTGGCTGGGGATGCTGTGCCTACTGAGTGTGATTGTGCCTCCGGGATTCCCCCTACTATCCCTTTATCCCTTCCCCCAGCTACTGACCATTATTGCCTTGTACGACGCATAATGGTGAGTGGTCAAGGCAGGGTTCTGTCGAGGCACCAGTAAAGTCACAGCAAGGTACCATTCATTGCTCTGCCTCTTCTCCTAATTCCAACGACTTGAACCAAGAAATGCCTGCAGGAAGCATTTTCCGCAGACCGAAGGTCGGCGGGCGCGATGGACGCTCAGGTCGTCAACCGTACCACCTCGCCCACTCCTTTCTCACCCCTCTCTCCCCACCTTTTCACGGCTTACAATTAAGCAGAGACTGCAATAATCATTTGAGAGGGGACAATCATATGTAAGGTAGGCCATGAATCAATTTCAGACCGACTCCAAGGGCCACATCAAATCCTCTATCACCATATTGTAGGAACAAAAAGGGTTTTCCCTGCATTCCAAACGGCTTGGACTGTGCCATATCCTTCAGGCCACTATTTTGCTCCCTCTACCTTTCCCGTGACCTTTTAAGGCGCAAAATGCTTCTCAGTTACTGGGGTGTACCCCAGCACATACAGTAGCCATAGACCACTCCTCAAAAAAATTGTCTACGACGAGTCATTATATACTGTACCTAAGATCGCGGCTCAGAGGAGACCATGGGCATAAGAAGACCTGAATTGATTCCGCTTGGTCGCTCAAACAATAAAAAAGACAGAAAGATTGGAAACAACCAACAAATAAGAACAGACCTAGCCTGGTTCTGGAAGTTTACTAGTGAAGATCTTGGTATGGAGGGGAAGGGGAAGACAGGAGTTCGATCGAGTTCGAGTTCGGGTTCGAGTTCTATGTGCCATGAAGGGGGGCTCAGTTGCCCTTAGTTTCAGCTTCGTTTTGCTCTGGCGTTGGCGCTAGCCTAGTCTGGTCAGCCGTGGGAAGAACGGCTGAAGAAAAGAGGAAGGAATGCTGTCACTGATCAATCAGTACCCTTTCTGGTCAACAGTCTCAGCCCCGAAGACGCATCCAGCAACGACTATGAAGCGGGCTGTAAGACATTTCTGAATGACACGGGTTATCCAACCCACTATTCTGGTACGAGAACTTCGGATTGTGAAAACCACGGAAACATCCACATGGCAGGCGCCTGAGTAAGGAAAGTAAAGCGGAGAGAGCGAAGCGCTAAGAGGGGGAAATCGATTGGGTTTAGCTGCTATGACTCCGGACAGGAATGAGATCGAACCGAACAAGCAGAGTAGCCACGCCATTCTAGCGCCTCAGCGCCTAGAATATACATAGCTGCTTGACTGATTGAAAACTGGCATCTACCGAGTAGCATCAGGACTTCTCTCCGTCCACCGGGGAATTTTTGAGGTCAAGCGCGCCGATGGTTACTTAGGCATTGTTAATCCCGCTCAGAATCCATCGAGCTAGTTTGAACTTACGTCGCGCCGCCGGGCAGATATGGTTACATCTTCTTCATAGACACGAGTCAGCACGGGGTACGCTCAAGCAGGAGCTCCAGTAGTAAAAATCTTTCAGCTCCAGGCACTGACAGACTGGCATTGGCATGTAGTAATTGTTTCTCAAAGAACCCTTTCTGTCCGTGAACTGACCATTATTTTCTTGTCCCATCCATTTCTAACTCGAGATTATTATTGGTAGCGAACCGAGCCTCCCCCGAGATTACTTGGCGACTATCAGGACTACAACTTCAAGAACGAGTCAGGTAGACACTAGAAAGAGGAAATGTGAGAACTGTTAATGAGTAAGGGTAGACGAGATCTAGGACCTCATGATAATCGAAAACTTACCGAGGATAAACAAAATGGACCGTTATACATGTTTTTTAAGGTTCATGGAATTTCAGTTCTGATGGGCCTAGCCTCGGTGGCACCCTCCCCTTTTTCCTTTTTCTACTGCTTCATCAACCTGTTCTAATCAGATAGAATTTATCTTTCAATTCCCCTATTCTCCTCAATCCCTTCTTCTCTCCGCGTAGCTGCCGGGTAATGAGTGGAGCGAGTGAGCGAGTGAGGGAAATCCTTCGTCGTACGGAGTCGCTTGGGGTCAGTTTTGTATCTATAGCACCTTCTAGGATCGCGAGTTCTTCACTGGACCATCATCCTCTGTTCTTGACCTCTTAATCATTTATCGTGGTTAATGATCATGGCTCAGTCGTAATAGCTACGCGCAGATGATGCGCATAATGTGACCTAGAGGCTGATCGAACCCTCTCCGTATAGTTAACAATCTCTTGTCCTATATCATTTGGCCGTGCCTGGCATACATCTCTCATACAAGTGGATGTGATGTGGAAAGGGGCGGCTCATGGTATTTGATATGAGAGTCTCTGCAGTATCTTGAAGACTACGCATATAGATACAGCAGCGTTTTTATCAGTGTACAGATTTTTGATAGAGAGAGGAAGGTGAGAGGAGTGTCCACGTTGGAGAGGTACGAAGCAAACACTAGAGGAAATGTATCGAATTAGGACTTAGACAAGATCAAAATCTGGCTACTGTGGTAGGAATTCATTTCAAAAGGGCACTGCAGAAAAAAAAAAAAGACAAAAAGAAAAAAGAAAAAAGAGAGATAGAAAAGGGTAAAGACGGAAAGGAAAGAAAAGGGAAGGAAGGAGGTGGGGATTGAAGAAGGAAGAGAAAAAAAAAAAGGAAAAGGAAAAGAAAATCTAAAACCGAAACTAGAGCAAGAACGGATGAAAATAAAATATAATAAAAACAAAATTCAAAAATGAATTATCTAACCCCGACAACCTCGAGAAAAGAGATCTGGTGTCCACCCAGCCCAGATCCAATTGTTGAGCTGCCTCACTCCTTACCTTGCATAACCTTGGTTCAGCTGTCTCCATCGTCATCGTGTGCGGCAATGTCAAGGTACTTTTAGATTCAGGCCTTGGTAACTATATTACTATTCTATCTCGCCCGTATATCTCTCACCTCCCACTACTAACATCAGCAAGGTTGCATTCATACCAATATTCAGAATCAACTAATCCTCACAAACATCCCTCCCTTCCCTCTTCAATTCTTTATCTATCCTTTTTAATCCACTCTCCCCTCTCTCTCCCACCCCTCCTTTTCCTCCACTTCTCTGTCCTTCTCATTCCACTCACCCCACCACCACTCATTTCAATCCACCTTGGCTAGATCAGCCTTCTATCCCTTCTGTTCGCCCTCTCGATCAGCATAAAAGAAACTTGGCACACCGGAACCTCGTCGGCTTAATAAAATTCCCCAGAATTGTCTAAAAAGCCGCAGGCGGCTGGATATAACGTTGTCTTGTCTGTCTCTGCGCTAGCGGATAGTCACATCGTGTTTCGAATATTGCCACTGCCATTTTCAGTTCTTTGCAGTCTATGTCCCAGTATCGTGATCTGGGCGAGGGTTCTACTGGAAGAATGGCTATCTCATATGCTAGTGGAATGACAGCCGATCATACTCCAGCCCTCCCTTCCTTTCGCGAGGTGAGTCGACTATTCATATTCTGCCTTGTTGAAAGCTAGTATATAGACTGACATCGCCTGGATTCCCCCCTGCAGCTTCTTCCTCCTCATCTTCACGACGAAATTGAGTCGACATCATATTTCTCCTCCCGCCAGCACCCACACACACGCGAGAGACCCCTTTCAGCCAGTTTCGATCTGACGCCAACGTCCCGATCTCTGTCCGATCGCCTGCCTTATGCCACTCCTTCCAAACTACCATTGGCAGACGACTTCCGCATCAGTGAGTCAATTGGACGCGACAACAGCCCCCTTCATAGCCGCCTAGCTGCAAACCCGCCTCAGCCCGCACCTGCCTCGACTTTGTTCACCTCGCGCGGTCCGAGTCCTATTCTGCCGTCGATCCGCGATCTTCAGTCACTGCCTGAACGGGGCATGTCTCCTTCCTCGGCTGCATTCTCGGAATCAAGGGGTCTGTCGCGACCCGAATATGCGGCACAAGACTTTCGCACCGGGCCTATGAGCGGCCACGGATTCTCTTCGACGAATATCTCTGGCCATTTGGGTGATCGGAGGAGTACAGATTCGTTTATGGGAGCCGCTGGGCCGCATTCGTTGCCCAACCAGGTCGCATACCCGTACCCCACGATGGCTTACCAGAGCGATTCAGAGCAAGTCACCCCGCAGTCGTTATCACATGCCCAGCAATCCAACTTTGGCATTCTTGGCGATCCGATCGACCCCAAGAACAAGCGCAGACGGGGGAATTTGCCGAAGCCGGTGACGGATATTCTGCGCGCTTGGTTCCACGAGCACCTTGACCACCCATATCCGAGTGAGGAGGACAAGCAGATGTTCATGACTCGTACTGGCCTGACGATTAGTCAGGTAAGTTTATGCCGTCCCCTTGATCTACAGTGGACATGATTTGCTCATTCTTTTCTTCAGATAAGCAACTGGTTTATCAATGCAAGGCGGCGACAACTCCCTGCACTTCGAAATCAAATGCGCAACGGTGGTAACGAGCTTGATTCACAAAGACAGTCTCCTTTCAGCGACGTGGAACACACGTCACCCGAGTCCATGCCGTCTCCGCACATGGGTACGAAGCACTGAAATGTTGCGACCCAAATAAATACGGACAGGAGTCTATCGTTACGACCTTTAGTCACATTTGCCACGAAACACATCTGCTACGTCACGAGTTTACGGAGTCCCTCCGACATTGAAATTCGAATCGACATGAGATTTTGCCGACAGTTGTTCTCTTTCCATCTTTATACTCTCTGATATATTACTGAATCTACGAGCCGAGCCGAGTGAGGTTTACAAGACCACTCTTGATACCCTTTAACGCCTCATAATCCACTTACAATACTTTGCATGATTCCGATACACGGGGTAATTCCACACTGGGGAGCACATGATTGACGTTCACCCAGCATTGGCGTCACCTCCTGTCCCTGTTTTGCTCATTGATCACAAATTCGCATCTTGAGGCGTTTGCTTTGCGTTTATCACGTTCAGGTTGGCACTTTTAAAGAGTTCTCTTTCTCAAACTTACATTAGACAACTCTTTCTACGCACTTAGGCATCAGGGCTATTTTGGGTTATGTTTGGACTTTTCACACCTTGGATAAGAATCCAAATGATCTTGTACAGTACATGGATGACGCGATCATGTCAAGTTAGACTGGGGCTTTTCTTTTTCACTTTGCCTATTAATACTTTCCCTTGTTTCGTGTTGCTGTCATTCCCACGGTTGTTTTTCCTTTTCACGATTCTCATTGCATGATTCCCGCTCTAGACTTTCGAAAAAAAACTGAGAAGGGTTGACGATAGCAAGACCCATAAGAGGCAAATTCAACTATTGAACTACTACCTTGCTTTAAACAGTGAGCCTTTTTCCTTTAAGTTCATCCTTGTTTCATTTGTCCAGGAACAGAATGATAGCATGCTTGGTTGGGTTCCTTGTGTCACCGATACTCCCAAGGAGAAAACTTTCCAAGCACCAAAATATGTTTTTCGGCTTTCTTTTCCTCGGTGGCTATAATTGTCCCCGCCGAACCATGGTTCAGTATTCCAAATTTCGCATCCGGCGGCACGCATTTTGTTGCATAACTGGCGTTCCTCGGCCCAACGATCTCCCATTACCGGAACCTGTACCGGCGTGGTTTTTTCGCTATGGATAGAAACTCGATTGATCATTGGCGGAAGGAAGTATTTCCCACCTCTCAGTAACACGGCACGACCAAAAAGAAGAGAAGATAAGAAAAACAAAAGTGGGGTGGGGGGACAAAAGGAAAAAAGGAAAAACAGAAATTGCTGCATCGTTGTCTTCGCCCCTGGATGATATACGTCAAGAGTACAAATCACAGGTGCAAGAAGAGAAGGGGAACAAATGAGTGCCAGGTGACACTGCGAGTATCATCATCAAGATCAATCCAATCTGGAAATAACCTTCGAGCTTACAGTACTTGCGGTGTGTGTTTGAAAAAAAAAAATCAACAGGTTCAGAAAGCAACAGCCTATCAACATGAATGTGTTCAGGCAAACCTTCTCATGCTGTCACACGTCACAGCATCCCCTTTACCATTTCCCATTGAACAATCTTGAGTATAGTATGGTATCCTGAATCTGGTCTCTTTTCATTATTCTCCTCACTTAAGTTCTCTTTTCTTCTTTCTTTCGTCATTTTTCTAGTTTGGGAGTTCCTGCTCTGTCTTTGAAGAGAGGGAATAGTTAACCGATTTAAGGTAAAGGTACTGTAAGTCGCATTTAAATTCGCCCAGGCGCCAGTCCAATCAAGCCCTGAATTTGGTTCCAGCCAGTCGGGACGGATAGATCTACCGACCGACCGACCGACCGACCGAGCGGCACGGATGGGAACGAGGAGGAAATAGGTGGTGTATACTTGTTACTGCCCCTGCCCTAACACAAACATACCACAGTACATACTTCAATACCTACCAACTGCTCGAGACGTGTAGTCTAGTTGATGATCCGGACTCATAGTGAAAGCCTAGTAGGTATAATGCAGAGGCTCCTCAACCCCAATTGTGGGAACTTATTCCGATCTCAAGAAAGGTTACCATTGAGTGAAATTCTTCTATTAGTCCATGTTCCCTCTCCGTCGTTTCAATCGCCTATAGACCTTAATCTCATACCGCGACTTTTGTTGATTCACTCTTTTAGGGCTCATACATAAATCATGATGGTTAGGTACAGATACTGGAGAGAAAGGGAAGCGGGGCGGGGGAAGGACCAAGCGTACGGGTGAACTTTGTGTGCGTGCGCTCCTCTCTCTCTCTCTTTATGATCTTGTTTGTATGTGTACTCCGTACCCCTTGGGCCAGCTGGGTATTTCCGGTAGGGCGAGAGGTGTGCAGTGCATGCATGTATGCATGCGTGCGTGCGTTGTGTGCTTTATGAGAAAGGAGGGGGAAGGGAGCTTTTCTTTGCTTCTTTTGCGGATGGCAGTGATGGCAGTCAAGTCACTTGGTCGAGGACAGAAGGGTTGGTGCGATTGCAGCGCTATTCACTCTGGCTTCTTGCTTTTTTTTGAGCTTCTGAGTCCAAAGGAGATCAATATTTTCCAGAGTTCACTGAGTGTTGGCAGACTATACTCTACTCTCTCTCTCTCTCATTCCCTTGAGAAGCTAATATGTTTTTTTGTAGCGTTCCTTGGTTTTTGTAATCATTTTCAGCGGTTTGTTCTTATTATTCCCCATTTTCCGAATTCCTATCTATCCATCTAGCCTTACATTCTCTCTTTCCTTCTCATAAGGTTTATCTTTTTTAGCCCGTTGCGCTTTCCATGGAAGCATATTTGAACTTGGTAATGAGATGGGATGGTTGAGGAATTTTCGATCGCAACGGTCGCTAAAACAGCCAAAGAGGGGGAGGAGGGCGACAGAGGGTATGCAGGAAGATTTCTACCTACATGAAGTATAAACAGTACAGGTTTCCCTCTGCCACCGCTGCTCCCCCCCGGGACTGGGCGGAATGAAGGCCCGGGGTGGCATGTGTGGAAAAGCAGAGACCATACTACTAGCAATTTAGGGCATTCTGATATGGCGGGATTTAAGGCCGAAAGAGCGGAGTGGGGAACGATGCCGACCGAGTTGCTGCATAGTACAGCACGGGGCCGCGAGGGGGAGAGAAGAGGAAAGTATGCGATGAAGCAGAAAGTGAGGGATAGTAGGGTACTGCGCAGTGGAAAGGTGAGTGGGAAATCGGGATTTGATCCGATCTATCACATGGCGGTGAATCTGACCGATGTGCATGGGGATCCCAGGCTGTTTAGATGTCACCATCAATGCGAGGGGAGAGGGAAGAAAGGGAGGGCGATCGGACCTCTGGGTCAAGGGAAATGTGCAGAAAGACAGACAGCAATACTTATTGTATCGATTGGAAAGTGACAGGAATGTACTCCGTTCTCCGTACGGACATACTGGTACATAAGTACTACATATTTTTTTTAGTTTAAGTATTTTCAGCCTGCCTGGGCATGCCAGCTCAACGGCACGCTTAAAATGCATGGGACCATCTATGAAGAAAATACGACGTGGTATTGCATGACAGTAGGAGGTCTCATCATGCGATTGCGGGGTCATCCCATGATCTGAAAGGAAGTCAGTGGTTTAGCATACATGGTTTGTTCGCACCTGGCATCCAGCCGCCAAACATAGTTGGACGAGGGAATCCGTCAGGGCGTCCTTAGAATTCCTAACCCGTCCCCGTTGCAATCAGAGAGAACCTGGAAATCGGTCCATCTGCAATCCACTTTCTTGCATCAGATCTCCCTTTCCTCTTGAGTGGAGTCGTGCTGTCGTGTCTAGAAGAGGGATTGACCTAGGCTTGACTGCCGGTTCTGTTGTTGCTGCCTTTGTGACGGTTCTTGACGGAGTAAAATCGCCGAGCAAGTCCGCCAGGCTTCATCCCTGGCTATTACCCTTAGATATTTTGTACAGCCAGTCATTTAATCGTTCGCTGCAAGGTAGTAGGAGTCGGTAAGGAGCTCTCTGTGACCACGATCGCTCTGACCTATTATGCATACTCTTTTGGTCAGGGTGAAGACAGCCGCCCGACACGCTTCAAACCACTACCCATCACTTTCACCGCACTCGCTCACTCAGTAAGGACATGCTCCAGGTATTTTGTTTCGCCTCGCCACAGCTTCTAGCCACACAACCACTCTGTCACCTTATCCTCCAAGGGGTATCGCCGGAGGGGGTCGAGGTCAGCTTGCATGAAACTATGTGCGGAGGATTTGTACGTGTGAATGTCAATGCACGCCATCCTTGTTTTAAGATATTGCTTTAGGGCCACCTCCCCCTAAGGCGTCTTTGACCTTGTGATCATGTTAGTACCACTTGATTGATCACCGGAGCCTGACATCCTGTCAGAGCATATGCATATCGAGTTGCCTAAATGCTTAAATTAATCAAAGATCTTATTAGTCCCCACCGTTTCAAGCAGTTTTCCGACCACGTACTCGAGCCTTGATATGGTTCGCTTAGACAGAGGAGAAGGGGTGGCAGGGAGTGGGGGGGGGGCGCGTGAGCGTTTGCATGAGACAAGATCCATTTTCCACTTGCGGCACTTCCGTTCCTCTCTGGAAATCGATTTCCAGAGACACCTTGACAGGGGTTGCCAAAGGGTAGTAAGCATATGCAAGTCAGTAAAACTGGTGATCACGATCTATCCTTATCTGCCCAACTTCAAACCCCTCTTAAAGTTTTGTCCGCGATTCCTTATTCCCTGCTTTGCACCAATCATTGATGTCGGCGGTTGTTCCAGCTGCCAGTCGACATTATTGACAACATAAACGACTGCCCGAACGATACTGTGTCTTCAATTCGCCACGATGTTTCTTACTTTGGGTCTGAACAGCTGTACATATTATGCATATGTATGTCTAAGTATATGTATATAGCTACTAAGCATGGAGCTTTCTTGATTTCCCAGAGAACTTCATGTAAACCAGCAGCCTGTCCGATCCCGTAGCTTACATTGACTAGGTTGTTTCACCCCGTACTTACCCTCTTGCCTTATCCGCTTTCCCCCGCATGTCAGCATTGGGTCAGTCCAATCTCAAATCTTTTGACATTGTATACCACGTAGCACAACATGACTAGGTAAACTTAGTAGGGGTGGAGTGTGACAACATCCCAGAATGGGAGACGGAGCGGCTTTGTCTTGCTCCCATCATTTTCTTTAATGCCATAATTGGTTCACCTATTCCTCCTTAGCTTTACACTTGAAGCTTGCTCTTGCCAACCCACGCACTATGGTGTGCGTGTGGAGAAGAGGAGATTTCGGTGATCCTGGGAATGCCATCCATGTAGCGCAGATTTCAAGGACATCATGTACGCGCTGCCTCCTTATGTCGGTATGTATGCATGTATGTATGTCTGTTCTGTCGTATTTATTTGAAGTTCCATGTCACTACGCTGTTGCTCCCTTGCCTGTGTTCCCTCAGAATCACTTCCTCTGCTTTCAATGAGTAAGGATTGCGGATAGGACTGCACGGGACTAAAGACCGGGTGGTTAGTACTTTTGATGAACTATTAAGGTGGAGCATCGAAATATCTGAGATCTTTTGTTAGTATATGTGTTGTAATGTGTGTGATACATAAGTCAACGATTTGAAATGGTCGAAAGACATCTGTCATATGTACTGGCGATCAGAGTTGATTTCATCGTGGTGGAAAAAAGGGGTCTGGTAGCAGCCTCACACTCCTCATCGTGAACCTAATGCAACAATTGATAGTAGTTAAATACTAGTTAGCAACCCATTGACAACCATTCATGACGGTTGGTAATTGTCGACTGTAGTCGTATTTAGCACATTCAAGTTTGGGATAATAATTATATATAGTGGCAATCTACTTCTATACAAGTTTTTGCCAGTTACATATGATGAATAGTTTAGTTAGATAAATATACATATACAGCTATATCATAGAAATAGACTTTATCATCTATACTAGTTGTTATACTGACCACCAGGTATCAACAGTTGTTGTTCATTGTCATAATAGATATACTATCAAAAAGGAACTAAATCACAAAAAACCTCCAGAAATACCGTTTATCACTGTTTACATTTTCCAAATCAGGTTATAACTATTTCGCCACTAGTTTATAAACTACCGCTACTCCACTCCCTTTTCCGCTATGTTACAGGATTGTAGTTGCACTCAGCCCGTAACTTCGTGGCTGTATAATGGAGTAGATAGCAGAATATCGATCTGACGGAGACTTGATCACTCAGATATACAAGCAAGCTTATCGCCCGAACCAGACTCTCAGGCTAGGTCTCTGAAAACTGAATGAAAGCCATAGCATTGTGCTGCGCCTGAGAACAGTAGCGCCACCATCCTCGACTGAGTTCGACTGGACTGCCCCATGGCTTGCAATGAGAAGATATAGCTAGTGACAAACCTACAATTTGGGTTACGGAGATTATGAGCCTCTTGTCCTGACGCATGCTGCTCAGGAGTTTGAGATCACGCAGTCAAGCACTATATCAATGTTGGTATGTCTTATCGATAGAGTGAGCCCTCCAAGTAGTAGCCCCCCTCTGATTCAGGCCTAGCCCAAACTTTTAGCAATGAAAGCATATCATCAAGCAGACCAGCTGTCCTGGCGAGGCACGAGAGCATGCTCCACCATTCATTTTCCTTTCACCACTGTAGCATAGAACGATCCACTGAGAGTGTGATATGTCATCCAAATTCAGATGACCGGCGAGAATCCGCAAGCCGAGAATCTGTTCTTCTGTGTGGCTCTGGTGAAGAGATGGATCCAGAATGACTTCCAAAAGACATTCTTCGCCGCCGTGCAGCAGGTTCCCCTACCCGCCCATCGCTATAATTCTGATTGACTTACCTCATGCTTTTGCAGCAGAGAAGGGAAATGTGAGATATAGAGGGGTTCACGTAATGATGGTGACGGTCAGTATAAACAAAGGTCACAGTTCTCATCCTCAATTGTGATTCCGTGTCCGCTTGGTGACAAAAGTTCAGTGGAAAGTACATTGCTGGTGAGAAAGCGGGGTTAGACCAGGGTACTGAGGCGAGTGTAATAATCAGTGCCAAGATATCATATCCAGAGTGTGTAAGTGATAGTGACTCGATTTCGATTTGAGTGACCAGCAAAGGCGGTCATGGAGAGATGAAACTACCAGAGAGAGTGTCTACCGGGTGTCGAAGATCAAAGGAAGGAACATGCTGAGACTTGTCTTATGTTGCTGTAGCTATAAAAGTGTCAGGACCTGGCAACCGGCTATGACTTCCCTGAAACAAACACGGCCTTACCAAAACTATTACCATTTTCTGCAGAACCCCCGCAACCATTTCCTTCTTCCCCTCTTTGGGACTTCAACTCCGAAGTCGGGGGCGGGGGCGGGGGCGGACTTGACGATACTACATTATCAGGACGGGGAGTATCATGATAATAGACGTCTGAGCTTGGATTGCAGATCGGGTAGTCCCAGGTTGGCTAGTCTACTGGATGTACTTCCGCCATCCGTACTGTTCGTCTGTCTATTGATGAAAACGAGATGACAGTCCATGCTCGCAAGTTCCAAAGCTCACTGGCATGATCCGAGCAGGTCGTCTCTCGTCGGAGAGGATTATTTTTTAAGGAGACACGAGGTGAACCTAAGGCTGATGAACACAGATCGGCAAGATCGTGACATGAAGAAAGGGCAGGTGCCGGTGCAAGGACTTGGATGTGCGGCAAAAAGGTATTGTGTTATCCCCGTGGCTTGTCATATTATAATGCAATGTGATCGCGAGACGGTGTTACCATCGCCAGGTTACTGTACATGCTAGTAATCTATAAGCGCTAAATTATGATTACAAACTGGCTGGAACGTAGTGGCTTGCATCTGAAGTCTCATGACGCAGTACGGAGAGCCGGGGCTTCCTAGCTAATCATGCTGCTTTTGAAGTAACATGGGAGCTTACTCGAATCTACGAGCGAGGTATAGTTAGACTGCTAGGTATGTCATGACTGTTAGAAGACTTCGATCTTGAAGTGTGAGATAATCGGCAAAAGCTTCCATGGGCTATGCTCTCAGACTTATTGCCATGCCACCAATTTATCTTCTTCGAACGAAATTGACTGAAGCACAGGTGTCATGGAGACCTCGTCAGCTCGTCGTGTGACTCGTGGGGCTGGTATGATGTATGTGATCTAAATATTTACTGATCACTGCTTACATATCACCTCCTAAGCAAGCATATGTTCAATGTAACGTAACCGGCCGGAATAGAACCGGCAGATGCACACATTTCCTTGTTCGAGAATCCGCAATTCCGCCAAGTATACAAATCATAGCATCGACCGACCTGCGCATATGCCTGCTGCGGACCTACTTCGTAGATACAAATGATTTGGAATTGGGCTTGAGCTGCACAGTGTGGTACCTATTCGTCTGATACCCTCGCCAGGTCCCTGCTATTCAAGTGATGTGCCTCTGAGGCCTTATCGGAGCACGGCCGCACAGATCCCTGACGCATACCGGAATATGCGTCAACAGAAGACCGGAGGACCAGGAAGTTGCACTTAGTCAGGAGACTGGCTGACAAGGAAGGCCTCTGTACGAGTAGGTACTTAAGCAATACCAGCACGATACCACGACACGAACACTTTAGGCCGGGTGCATTACTCGGTATACTGGTTGAAACGGGCATCTAGCGGATGTTCGAATCACGATCTAGGTTGCCCTGCGAATGGCGACTCCGGCCAGTAGCAAAGGCTTATAAGACAGAATAAATGATATCGTCTGTGTGTCTTTGCTGCCGTGTGCGAGACCATGGCCACCAGCTTAATTAGTGATGCAGAAAATATGGCCACATGATCAAGTAGATGGTTCAGCCGGTGGACGTCCGACTCCTTTACCGGACTTAGACTTGGTTGACCTTGCTCGGGACTGTGAAGTAAGCAGTAGACTTGACCCAATGAGACTGGAGAGGAGCGAGGTGGTTTTCTGCAAGCAAACCGTGTTCCCGTCTATCATTGGAGCCACCTAATCTCGGGACGTCCGGCATCGGCGCTGTTGGGGGTGTAAATGTCTGTGGTGGTGGACCGTCTAAGGTTCGGCTAGATATTATAAATTCTCCTTCCTTTCGTCTCTGCACCGGATGATGGCGCATGATTTGTGACTCTTCGACGTTGAAGGGGTTAGTAGTGATGGTCCAAAGATCTCCTACTATGCCCCTTCGGAGGGCCAATCCCGAACCCTAAGGTAGTCACTCTATCACCAGGTGAGTAGTACTGCTGTACAATAATGGCACGGCTGTCATTGGTTGCGTTGACTAAGTATTAAAACCAACAAGTAGTTAGATATCTCGACTCCGGCTGATGAAGTGAAGCAACAGAAGGCTGAAAGCAGTGGATGCCAGCACCTGGCCTTGCATTTTGAGCCTCGTTCCAAGACAAAGCGCGAATTACGGACTTATGCCCACGTGGAGCTTTCCAGAATGGAGCCAGCAAGGGGCTATAGTATAGATGGTTGCATCTGAAGGTGTGGTCCGGCCTGGACGTACACATCTCTCTCCACCCAGAGCGACTGAATCCCGCTGCTTGCCGCTGCGCCGACGGTTGCCGCGCTCTCGAGTGAGAAGCCATTACATGAGTTTTTCCATTGCTGGGACCAGTGCATTGAAGACGTTCGGTCCAGTGTTCTGGTTATAAATAACGGACACAGCGCCAGTGACCGCTGACATTGAAGTGGCCAGAAAGTTGTCAGGATGGATTCTGATTTCCTCCATCTTCTGCACGACCTGAATGGAGGCAAAACAAACAAGCAAACAAACACGGTGTCGGTCATGTGCCTTCTATTCCCGATGAGGAAGGTGCTTTCTGGCTGGAGCTCAGGCTCAGCTTAGGCTCAGCTCAACATCTCCAACAATTTTCGGCGACAATCGCATCATGCGTCTCGACTCCCATGCGTGCAGTCGGCCTCTTCGACTTCCTCTGGTACGACTCTTCTTGCGCTCCTCGACGGCGCTCGCCTTGAATATAGCTTCCCAATTCTCAGCTTCAGTCTAAATCATGACGATGGTCACTCGTCCCGGAGGTCGCGATCGGGTCATTACCTGCTGTGCCGATCGTTCATGTTTCTGCCATACTTAGCTTTTCCAGGGCCATTGGCGGGGTTTGACTACTCGGTGGGATTGACCTTGGGCCGTCTGGAATCCGAATACCCAACTGGCAGCTGAATTTCGTATACCAGCGATTACCGGAGTAGCCATGAGAATTATCGGCAATGACCGAAGCCTGCCAAGGAAAAAGTGGCGACGGTTAGAATATCAGCCCGATGGGCCATTTCAACATAACCGCGGACAGGTACGGTTCGATAAGCATGAGATCCTAACTTACACGTTTGAGGACCTAAGACTGCGGATCTCTCGGTGCAATAGACTGAGCGATTAAATGCCTCATATCTGAAGTTATCGGCCTTGGATTCCATCAATCTTAACGTTAAACTACTGACACATTATCATCTATTTTTCTCAAGTCGACTGATAGCATGTGAGACATGGAGTCAGATGCAACCACATTATCTAGTCAGTGGAGAACGTCTAGTTCCGGACTTGGCTTAGCCGACCAGCGTTGATGGAATTGCTTGGGCTTTCTTACTGGATTATCTGGGTCGACTCAAGAAAGACTGAAAGAGAAGAGGCGAAAGTTGTTGCTCGACTATCTCCCCCACCCATTGTTCAATTGCGACGGAGCCTTTGGCTAAATTGTTTTCGAGTATTCTTTTTCGTCCCGTCCCCGCTTGTTGTTTTCTGGCAATTGACTTTTGTCGGGGTCTGCAAGCGAGATGGGTCTCAGAATAACCGGAAGACTGTGGTAGCGGCGGTGGTTGGCTGAATCGCGCCTTTCGCTATAGAACTGGCGCTGCGAGCCGATGCGCCCCAATCCAAAAAGGGTCTACGGCCCGTGAGGCCGAGGCACAATTGTCGCTAGCTGATGCTTGACAGCGCGCAAAGCACATCATGAGAGGCTTCTCTTGTTTTCCCCCCGATGGCAGACTCCTTGACCTTCTGGAGTCGAATTGCGATGACAGCTACTCTTACCAGCCGCAAGTCATCAGCCTCGAAACTGGGTCAGGAAAGCGTGGGGAGATGTTGTCGAATCCAGTCGAAGTCGTGCCCGGCTGCCACGGTCCTGTGGTCACGGGCTCACTCCAAGACAAGCCTTAAACAGACAACACAAGCTCCACCGCACTAGGACCCACACAGCTGGTGGCCTTAACTCGGGTGCCTGTCGATTATGGCCAGATTATGGCCCCCTTGACGCCGGATTGTTCACTCAGGACCAGAGATGATGTGATAAGAGCAGTGCATAGTATGATTCTTGGACACTCGCACAGTCTACAGTGGCTTGATTGGGCCATGGAGAAGTTCCACCATGCTCCTGGTGGCTCGAATCAATCCCGAGGAAACTCCACGGGATGCGCTACCAGAAAATGAACCTGGGCGCCCTGATATCATCACCGACGAACCTGCATTGAATATACTTTGTTGGCTGCAGACCTACTAGTCACTGTCATGAACAGGAACGCGCTAGCTCTAACTATAGCGTTGCCATTTTCACAAGAGGATATCCGCTGGTAGCCGCTCTGGCAGGTGCTCACTGTTGCATTGCAGCGAAGTCACTTTTCAGAGACCTATCAAACGAGCTGAAAAGGCCACTGTACTGTGTATGGCTTTGGTGCCATAAAGTTACCTTGGATGATCCGCTGGCCCCGCGATCGACATCAGTGGCTTGGCTTTTGCGATCATCGACCATTCGCGGCTTTTTCTTTATGGGGAGAGGGGTTAGAGATCATGGTCTATGAAGTCGGTAAAACACAGGGGTCAGCTCATGATGAAGGAATCTGCATGGTGATGGTTATCCAAGGCATTTGAACCCCGGGAAAGATACTCACCTTCTTATCCTGGAATTCCGTCCGAGACCGATTATGGGTAGTTGATAAGGACCGCCGCCGAACAAATCATCGGACTTTGAGGGGCCTGTCTTAATTTCCCACTGGCGCCAACAAGCACAACCCAACCCCTCTCAAAGAAGCGGAATTTACTTTGAATCCGGTTTACGTCGGAAGTGCACGGTAGGAGAGTATCATAGCGCTTGCCAATCACCCCCTCCCTGTCTCTCGGTCTAGTATGTAGTAGGTAGTGAATATCCTTGCGACCCATCGGTTTGCTTTTTGTCTTCTAGAAGACCTGCAGGGTCATGGATTGGCCGGTCGCACTTACTTCCGCCACTTAGCGTTTACCCCAGGTCAAGGCCGGACTGGAGCGGGCCCCATAACCAATTTAACAATCCATCTGTCGTCAATTCGCAGCAAGCGAGAAACAATCGCATTTCCAGCCTTGGTTTGCCCACTGTTAAAAAGGCCGATCTTTCTCCTCCCCCTCTCTCCACCGGCCCTGCTCGATGGCCCGCGCGTAATTCCCTCGTTTCTCCCTCAACTGTCTTTTTGTATCGCAAATCAATTTTCTTGCCCATAAATTGGCCAACCACGGTGCTCCGTTAAAGGTCATGACTCGAACCACCGACGAGATCAAGTATGAGGTTTCCTCATGGGAGCATAAAGGCGTCACTGTCTCCGACGATGGCCGGCGACTGACGTCCAATGCCGATGCTGTCCGTCCCAAAGGACGCATACGACGGTCGATGACAGCTTGCCATACCTGTCGGAAGCTTAAAACCCGATGCGATTTGGATCCGCGTGGCCATGCATGTCGGCGCTGCCTATCATTAAGGTCAGCAGCAGATCACCACCTTCATCTGAAGAGCTTTCGACGACTGACATGGGTCAATTCCTACAGGATCGACTGCAAATTACCGGAGACAACCGACCGCTTCCAAGATAATGCCTCGATGTGGTCGGATGCGACGTCCGCGATCCCTTCTATCGAGGAGCGTCTGACATCGCTCGAAAGGAGCATGAGAGAGATGACAAGTATGATGCGCCAAATGCTGGACCAAGCCCCAGCGACTCCCACCGCTATTCCCTCGTATTGGACCAGAGGTACCAATGCCGATGATGGCACGTCATCAGAAGGCAGTCCATCTTCTCCTTTCCTGCCGAAGCCTGTTCGGCTCATCCAAGACCTACAATCAGAGTTCTTTGGCGAGGCCGAAAACTCGTCCTACTTGAGAGAGAGCGTTGCAAAGGGCGGCCTAGACTCTAAATTATCGCTCAAATTGCTCCAACTGTATGGACTTCTGCTCTATTCCCTTCGCTCTTGGACTTTACTGATACTGTGAGTGAAGATTTGTGGACAATTTTGGCCCTTATGTCTCCATATATAATCTTTCCGATATACAGGTTGAGGCCAGAAATCCTGATTCCTTGCTATATAATACTGCGTGTCTTTTAGCCTCCCGCTATGTTCCGGGCGTTCCCACATCTGTGGTTCATGCATTATACCTTCATGTACGCCATGCGGTGGTAAATCTTCTGTGGGATAAGCCGCCGCTTCGCTACGAGTCGCTCCAAGCACTCGCGCTGCTTTGCCTTTGGCCAGCTACCGTACAGAAGGAGCCTCCGATGGACAGCTGGCTGTTAAGTGGAGTCTCAATCAATCATGCCATCATCGCCTTTGACTGTCTCAGCTACGGGCCCACGGTGACCATGATTGATAACGAAACCGCAACACAGCTGCGCTTATGGAATACTTACTGCTTGACGCAGCTTCAGTATGGAATCTGGAGCCCAATTGATTGGTTCTTGAATGCTAATGACCGATAGCTTTGCGGTCGGCAACGCTCGTCCTTTCCACATTCAGCAACGCTATCTTGACCATTGCCCTCGGATCCTCGAGCACCCGGGCGCAACTTTGGACGACGCAAAGATGGTGGCGGAGATACAGCTATACTTGCTTACGCTACGACTGCAGAGCAATGGCGCCCGGATGCGAGTCGCTGATACTAGATTTGAGGAACTTGAGCGGTGGAAGGCCGAATGGGCCCATCTCTTTGGTAAGTCGAGCATCTATGTGAGAATAGGTCGGCTCTGTAAGAACTAACGTGGTAACGAATTCAGCTGGCGAACAGTCCACCCTCGAGCTAAGCCTCTGGTTTTGTCAAATTCTTCTTCAACGCACCGCTATGCGGTTTAACCCGAGCTCAGATACCCTCGCTTCAGAGGTCTTACAAACATCCCGCCTCGTCTTGTCCAAATTCCTTCAGATCCGATATACCTGCGCCCTGAGCCTCGTCGACCAAGTATACTTCATGGTCGGCTACGCCGCCCTCAACCTCTGCGACTTCAACCTCATGGATCCACTCATCGAACAGGTGCAGATGTTCCTGCTACATCTATCTCCCAATGAAGATCATATTGCCTATCGATTTTCCTGTATGATCGTCGAATTCAAACGGCGATGCGCAGAGAGCAGCGATCCGGCCACCGCGGCGGCGGCGGCCGCCGCCGCAGCGGCCACTGCAGCCAAGGCTTCTTCTCCGGTGTCATCCTTCGGAGAAACACGAAAAATGAGCATGGAACAGACGGCCCCGTTTCTACCCCCAATGGTAGATACCATGATCGAGGGGTACGGGTTCGAGCAGTTGATGCCAGAAGTTCTTCCGCAATCTTTCCCGGGAGAAAGTATGCTGAATGAGATGGCAGTCGCCGGGATACCAGGGTACAGATCAGCAACACTTTAGCTGCAGTCGGCCAACTCGTCAACTCGTCCTCAGACGAGTCTAGGGAGGGGAACGGGCTGGACTGGACTTTAGCAATCGGGCCCCGGAAGCTAATAATGAAACTTCTCATGACGTACAAATTCAAAAAAGAAAATGTTAATACTAAGCCATCCCCCGACCTGCATTACTACATACATCACAACAATACTCGGGATAGAGATAGAAAACCAACACTGAACCAGTTCTTGCCCGAATATAGGTACCACTTTAGTCCGTGCGGAGGGGTTCGAGCGCTCGAACCTCGAAGAACTTGACAAAAGTCGACAGCGCTAAGAAGACGAAACAGGAGATTTTGAGCCAATCAATACTATTCTCTTTTCAGATCCGATAAGAACCGGGGAACATGACGCCATATGGTGTTTTTCCCCCTGGATTCCAGGCTGTTCCTGACTGCAAGTCTCCGGTCCACGTCACCTCATTCCACGAGGGCTTGGAATGCTGCCGTGCCACTTTTCTTCTTTTTCTTATCTTCTCTTATTCTTTATGTCCCTTTTTTTCTTATGTCTTGTTTTCGGCCTTGACATGCCACAGCCCTGGGGTGAAAGTCGGTCCTTGGCCTGCGGTCCGTTCCGTGATATCCGTTAGCTATCGTGTGTAGTGTGTACTTCCTGTAACTACACTAATACATGTCTAGTTCTGCCGATGTTCATATGTACTGATATCAATAGTCCGAAAAAGCAGGATTGAGATGGTCTACTAGGCTTTGAAATTCTCTCCTCGCTTTTGCCCTCCTTCCCCTCCCTTCCCCCACCCTTTTGCAGGAGTAGGGTGAAAGTCAATGTCTGCTGTACGGTTGGCGTCATGTTTTATTTGGAATGTATAGTGATTCTTTTGCCATTCAGAACAGGACGGTTGGCTGGATCTCTGGCAATTCTTGGCCCTGCATTTTCCGTAGGTTCCCCTAACTTGCTTTGCGGGGGCTTGACTGATGATGCCCGACATTCACTATCACACATTACGACAAAATACCAGTACCATTCATTCTGCGCCTGTCTCGAGTTTTTTTTTTTTTTTTTTTTTTTTTTGGTGCCTCTTTGACAAGAAATGAGACAAGAAAAAGCAACAGAAGAACTCTTGGGAAGGAAGAGAGGTAATCGATGGGGCCTAGATACAGATCGCGCTTCCGCTCAACTTGCCTGTAGGGAACAACACCCTCGGTAGCCCACTCGCCATCGGCACGGGAACCGAGCCATCTGCGTTAACTGTCAGGGTGGTGCAGGTAAAAACCTCGGTGACTCTGGTGCCAGCTCGATAGCCCGTTCCCATCAAGGAGAGGGTGTATGCCTTGCCCCCGCTGCCCAAGTTGGAGAGCACCGTAATGAGTTGGGTGCCATTGAACCCCTTTCGCATGGCTAAAGTGGTGGTGTCGCTGTAGATGGGATAGTTCTAAATGAGACATGGGGTTCAGAAGAGGGGTCAATGGCGAGGGAAAAGTGGGCTGCCGAGGCGCACCTTATAAGTCAAATACTTCGCATCTTGCCGGATCGCGTGGCTACGGATCTTGTTGGCCCGCGCAAGTAACTTGTATAGTGGGCTGCTGGTGGAATAGCCTGACAACCAGGTGGCTTCGCGGTTGAAAGGGTCGCTGCCGCCACTGTAGTGCTGTTCCTGGCCGGCGTAAATGATGGGAATTCCGTCAGCGAGGATGGAGAATGCGGCCACGTTCTTGGCGAGAGACATGTCCTTCGTGTAGCTTTTGGGGATTCTCATCAGCTACGTCACGGGGCAGCTTTTCCCGCGGCATGCAACAATGCTTTCCGTGGCCGAATCGTGATCGGAGTTGACTTACGAGGCGAAACGCGGGTTGTCGTGATTCTCAATGAATGTTCCTAACAGAGTAGAGTCCGGACAATTGTCTTTGACCGTGTTTATCATGTGGTATAGATCGCCCATGCTACCGCTGGTCGACTTGAATGCTCGTAGGAGAGGATAGTACCTTATTTGCACATTTAGCTTCAGAGTCCCGATCAGGAT
The DNA here is from genome assembly GCF_003184585.1 of Aspergillus saccharolyticus JOP 1030-1. Taxonomy (NCBI): domain Eukaryota; kingdom Fungi; phylum Ascomycota; class Eurotiomycetes; order Eurotiales; family Aspergillaceae; genus Aspergillus; species Aspergillus saccharolyticus. Next base: position 30,435 of record NW_020290681.1, read on the forward strand.
GTTTCAGGAAGGGCGCTCACATAGGATAGTTCAGTACCCCGTCAAGATACTTTTGGTATGGGCAAGTGTACGAAGCATCTCCATCGAGAACTTCTCCGATGCAATAGACGCCCGCGGCTTCATTGTAGCCGGGCCAGAACTCTTTCTGGACGTGTCTGACGGTGTCAATACGAAGACCATCGACTAGTGAACCGTGAGCATTATACGTGGTATGCCTCGAAGGATAAGAGAGAGACGTACTGGAGTAGTTTGACACGAATGACTTAACCCAGTCATACCACATCACTTGCACATCACTGCGGGTTGTGTCAAGATCAGGTAGTGAAACCTTGTTGTCTCCCAGCCAGCAGTCTTGGACATTGGTTTGGTTGTCATAGTCGGTGATGGGACAATAGGAATGGAAGTACTCTTGCTTGTTGAAAGGGTTGAAAAAGCTATAATCGACTGAGTTGCTTGCCCCATCGTAGCCCTATTTACCATCATCATCATCAGCATTGTGGAGCCCCCCGAAGCCACACTCTAGAATCATAAGCGCTGACAAACCATGTGATTGGCGACGACATCGACCATGAGATACATGCCCCGCGCGTGAAGGGCTGAGGCCAGAGATTTGAGGTCATCCGCAGTCCCATAGTGAGGATTGAGCGAGTATCTGCACAGAGAAATAAAAAAAACACCGTCAAGGAAAACTCAAAGGAGGAAACTCACGCGTCCTGTTGCCAGTATCCATGATACGCCTGACCATAGGGAGTGTCTTGTGGAAGCTGCGCTGTGACGGGGGTAATCCAAATGGCTGAGAAGCCCATTCCCTGGATGTAGTCGAGCTGATCGACGCCAGGAGCGAGTGAGCGACACATCGAGGTCATCGAGATAATGTATAGTAGTCATGAATAGTCTTACCTGATTGATGATGCCGCGCCATGTCCCACCGCAGTATTTCTACGTAGGTCAGCACGGCCTGGCATGATATTGCCTGACTATCTCAAAATCATACCCCAACTCGTGTATCGCAAGTAGCAGTGGTGGAATTGTCTGTACGAGCGAATCGATCGGTCAGCAGGAAATATATGGAACGGGAGCGCCAATCAGCTGGAGTAGCGGCCAATGCGGTCGCCGCGACCGTAAACAGCAACAATATCACGTTCATTGTGGAAGATAAACAAGATGGAAGTTGCTTCAAGTTGCTAGGTTTTACGGCAAGTCGTTGAGTAAATCGAGTTGACAGGCTTTATACATCGCCGAAACATGCACTGCCGCGTCGAGTCAGTCGGACATTGTTTCATCATGGTCCTTGCCGACACTGTGATTTGTGCTAGCCGCGCAAGTGGGTATGCAGTAGCTCACCTTTCTCGGGACCCTTCATCTCCTCCTACAAGAATCCTTGTGCTGGGGCCTGAGATTAGAGGAGTGCCCGAGGACCTTTGAGTGTTGGGGCCCGAATCCTTCGGTGCTGTTGTGCTGGAATGAGTATCTGAATGAACTTGAAGGTTCGGTCAGGGGGTGGATATGAAATCCCTCGCGGGCAGCGGCAGGTGATTTCACCATGTGCTGCTGCTCCCTTCACAATCACTACACAAATATTGGTCATTTCATAGGAGTTGACGTCTACTAATGGGACAGGTTTGTCGCGAGTCTCGGCGTAAACTGTCTGTTGCCCGACCGTGGGCTGCTTCAAAATATAATTTCAGGTGCATTTTTGTCACGGGTTGCTATCTTTCTCAATCATACAAAAGACGAAATACTAGCAATCACCACTCTAGAACCCAATCTTCAGCCCATGCACCGCTCTTTGTCACTTCCTGCAGACCACCGACAAACAAGATGTGCGCTGTTGAGTCATAGTTGACTGTTGACATCTGTTTCCCGTTGAACTTCACCAATGGGGATGCCTTCTTAACTCCAAGCACCGTCACATTCGCCAGTGAATTAACTTCTTTCCACTTTCCCGTTGTGGTGATGTGCAGACTTGAGTGAGATGCCCCAAAGTCAACATTCAACGTCGCATTGGGGGTAACGCTCACCCCGTCATCGAGATAAAGTTGTCCCGATGCAGTACCGTCACTGCCAAGTGCGGCCAGCAAGGACCAAGTGGTGTTGCGAGCCTCACGAGTAGTCAATGCCGGCTCCTGTAGAGGAAGGATACTGCCACCGCGTACATAAACTGGGATGTGGCTGAGTGGTGCCAAAATTGTCGTATTCGCGCCCGCCTCCGCTTTGACGACAGTCCGTGTATACCAGTCATACCACACTTCTCCATGTGCCACTCCGGGAAAGACCCCTTTGACCGTATCGGCTTGCGGCTCGAGAACAGGAATGGCCATGATGGAAGGGCCAACGAGGAACTGAGTATCCACGCCAGCTAAAGTGGGGTCACTCGGAAACTCCCAGGCCAGCGCCCGCATAACTGTAGATCCTGTGGTATGGGCGAGATGGAACAGGGTATAATAGTAAGGCAGCAAAGCATACCGAATTTGCATGGCGGCTTTCGACGCTTCGATGACTGAGGCCCATCGATATGGTTCTTGCGGGATGGCAGAAAGTACATTGTGATTGCGGTAGAAAGGGAAGAAGGCAGACAATTGCATCCAGCGATTGCAAAGCTCTTCGTCCGTATTTCCGTTGAAACCACAAGTATCCACTCCAAACATCGGGATGCCAAACAAGGAGAAGGATAGCGCTTGTGCTATCGAGAAATACATGGAACCCCACTTTGAGATATTATCTCCGCCCCAGTGACCAGCCCACTTGCCGGAGCCAGCAAAAGTCGAGCGTCCGATAATGAAGGGACGCCGCTCGCCGGACCAGACCTTGAGCAGGCCTTGATAGGTAGCATTGAGGCCTTGATGGCCAAACAAACTGTGCACGTCATATTCCTGCACACCATCAGAGTGAGTAGAATTCGGTGAAATAGCATGAACACTCAAGTCGTGACCAGTTTGCACGTGGTTAATCACATATGGCGGGTAATTGACATTGCGAACACCAGGTGTCGGCGTCGTCCGCAGGTAGGCTGTCGAAGTGGATGGCGAGGACCCAGTTGAGGTTGTCTGACTGGCAGCCCCAGCTGAAGCTGAGGCTGCTTCGGTGGCGTTCGTCACGTTGAAATATTCTGGATAGTCGTAAACGATATTTCCAGGCTCGCCAGGTAGCAGGAACGGCGGATGCACCGGATTCAGCGTGAGGTTACCGCTCCCACAGCTGCCCACACAGAATGAAGACACTTCAGCCATATCGTACCACACACCATCGTATGCCACATTCTTGGCCCATAGAACAAGCTCGTTGGACCAGAATTCGGTCGCGTTCGGATGATGCCAGTCGGGGTACACAGTATATCCCGGCCAGACAGCACCGATGTATAGACTACCATCGGGATTTTTGATAAAAACATCAGCTGCTGCGCCACGCGTATATGTGTCATACCTAATCGTCGAATTAGCAGTGGTCTGATCATCAAGAGGTCGAGCAGGGAACTCACGCATCAGAGGCATTGTCCGGATTTGGAATATACAATGCGGCATCGACGATTGGTACATAGTAACGCCCACCCTCATGAAGGTCCTTGAGGAACTTTGCACCCTCGCTGTAAGAGAAGCGATGCTGGTCATTTTCAAAATCACGGTATCCATGCATGTAGTCAATATCCGTCCTGATTGAACATATTAGCAGTTATCCGAGTCGAGAAAGGGGCAGTGAAGGACAGACCAAATATATTCCAGAGGAATTTCGAACCTCTCAAAATTAGCAACAACTTCTGCAAGCTCAGACCAGTTGTTGTAGCCCCAACGACATTGATGGAAGCCGAGGGTGCTATACTGCTGCATGGCCGGCAAGCCCACCGTGCTGATTTGGTACTGCTTGGTTACATCGGCCTGAGTAGGCCCCGAGTAGAAGGTCAGGTCGATGCCTCCTCCAAGAGTCCGCCAAGTCAATCTCTGAGATCGCAGAAGCACCTCCTGCCCATGACTGTTTCTCAAAAATACGCCGTGCGAATGGGAGGTGTATTGTCCCGAGGCATTGGATTCATTTCTCTTTGCTCGTTCGCTGGAATTGCCGGTCTTGAAATATCTCGTATCAAGGTAGAACGGATGTTGCCCATAGATATTGCTGTAAGGTGGCAAGTTAGCGGGGTCCGAGCTGTTTGATCACGATGAACTCGCCTGTCAATAGGATCTCCGACATCCGCCGTATACATGGTGACATTCGCATCTTTGAGCAGCCTTAGCTGGTTGAAATGTTCGCCGAGACCATACAGGTTGTACTCTTCAGGTAGAGAAGTACAAAACTCTATAAATTGATTCTCATAGACTAAGACGGTGCCTTCAGTATCAAACAAGACATCCCCGGTAGCTTTGCGAACGACCTTGAAGTTGAAAGAGGGTTCATTGGACCAGGAGAATATGAGGTCACTTGCATTGGTTGCGCCACCTGACTCGGGCCTAGGTACGAACTCTTCTGACAGGAGAAACCAGGAGGAGTTGACGGCGTCGGTAAAGGTGGGAAGAATCTGGATATTTAGTCGACTGGATGCCTGGTAATCCACCGTCAAGGTTAAAGCATCGACATCTGTCCCATAAACATCACAAGGTTCTCCGGCCAACGCCAATCGCGCTATGAAGCCATGGAGGTTCTCTTGCACATCAGAAGCCTTGTAACCCGGACATACTGACTGCGCATTGACTGCTTGAGGATCGTCGATGTTGGCAATCAACTGAGCCCCAATGTCCGCTTCAGCCGGAATTGTAAATTGCGCGGACGAAGCGGATGTAGACGTGCTGCGCAGGGTCGATCGGCTCAGTGCGGTAATCACAGGAATGAGCCAAGCGCCCACCAGTGATCTCATCGAATTGACCATGGTGGGAAGGAAGCGACCAGGACCGTCGTCGTGTTATAGTTGATTTGTGAGAAAGCAGCTGAGTGCCCTCGGATGGGCTTCCCCACAGATTCGGATTGAAAGGTACTATTTGAATGCTCGTAGCGAGGAGACGACGAAAGTCAACCACCACACTTACATTCTACACGGATCCGGTGCTGTGCAACAATGCGTTGTTCCCCGCAGAGAAGCCATCTACATATTGCTCCGTCGAATTCCCGTGGTGCAAGGGCGGACCGGGCCCGCATCTTAGATTGTCCTAGAGGATCTCCAGCAGGTTAGGTTGTATGCGGGGAAGACAAGCCAAGAGTCGTACTAGGTTTAGATAATCAAGAAATGATGCCAGGACCGAAGAAGGGAGCGAAGACAAGGCAGGACAAGTCTATTGTAATGGAAGGGATTTGCGGTACTACTTGGCGGTCCCTCGGTTAGAGACCGGGGGGCGGAAGGACCTCAGCTTGTCCTGGGGCCTGAAGCTTCTGGCATCGAGACTATCACATGATATTCATACTCCGATTGGTCGATTTCCCGATAATTGCCCGAAGGCGTGGGGCATCGCTCCAAGCGAAGTACCTAAAGTAACCAGTCTACAATTGAAGCCATCGATCCTTTCCCTTCCATCATGCTCCGTTCACCAATCCTTGAGGCTCGCTAAAGGTCTCAGACTTACAGTTGCGCGAGAACCTCATCAGGCATCACTAGTCCTGACTCAGATCCGAGCCGTGCGGCCAATATCTTCAGCACGGCTTCCACTTCCCAAATAGCAACCGGTGAAGGTACTGATCGTCATTCATACCAGAACATCGCTTCCTACATAGCGAAGGAGATCAAGTCTAGCCCTTACACATCTTACGCAGGATCCCTGAGACTATTACGGGATCATGCAGAAGAGCAGAGACTATCAGATCGCCTGGAAACATCCTCCAAACTCGCAGTGTTTCCCTCGGTTTCCCGAAGGGCACCTCACAGATAACAGCCAATACCTGCGGGAAAGCATCCGGAGTGTGGAGAAACAGCCAGCAATACAACTGTGAACTCCCCATCACATGCAAGACTTACAGTATACAAGCACACTCTTATTACCCGCAGGGGCTGGACGGCAAATGACGCACCCGAAGCCTTGGTTTGTCGCTCTTCAGCTTTATGCGCACGCATTTCCTCGAAGCTTTTCGCGGGCGAACTTTCCCAACAGGTGGATGAGCAGGGCAGACCGTCGTCCATCAGCGCAGAAGCACTACCGCGTCTATTCTGTGAATTGGGCTGATAGCCTACACTCTCGTCTTCCGTTCATACTAGGCGGAAGAAAACATTGTCGATCGTTCTTGGTGGAAGAAGGGGTTGCTTGTCGATTCCGTCGAGGCCTAGGAGGCGAATTTGGTGAATAAACACTTAGCTCGTCAACTAAGAGCCGTGGATGAAAGGAAGAGATGAAATTAGTTCGACTGACTAGCAGAACCTTCAGAGGGTCTGGGACCGCGGGGTCCGGGCTACCCTGGTGGACGTGCCAACCTCGTGCCTCACGCTACTGCATGTTTCCCTTCCCCCGCTTGTTGCGTCCCCAGATTTTCTCTCTTCACTGCCACTTCCCTCCCTTCTCCAGCCATCGCATGATCCTTATGTGTCTCTAGATCCGCGAGACGCTTCGAGACCAAAAATCTTCCTTCCTCTGGTACTACCGCTTTTCCTGATCGTGCGACGATGTCTACAGACTGTCATCGTCACTGCTGATCTCCACCGCGATCCGATCATAGTCCGTCCGCACAAACCAATGGACTCGCATCCTTCCCCCACTAAGCCTAAATCTTCCAAACAAGCCTGCGATAACTGTCGTCGCCGAAAGATCAAATGCTCTAGAGAGCTTCCATGCGACAAGTGTCAGCGTCTCCTGCTTTCTTGTTCCTACAGTGACGTTCTCCGACGCAAGGGCCCCAAATTTCGTACCATCTATCCACTTGCGCCTCTCCACCCGCTGGTATTTCGCCAACAACGGAACCTTCACCAGCACTCGCAACAATACCCTCAAGAAAAACAATGGACCCCTGGTACTGTGGCTCATCCATTGGCAAGATCGCCAATTTCGCCAGCCTTCACTTTGACGGACTCTCAATACCTGCCTAATGATGTCTTGGAACCGTTGACGCAGCTCCCTCCCCCGGAGCTAGTCTCATCGCCTGACTCGACAAATTCTCTCTCGGACACAACAAACGGTATCATCCGTCCCTATTTGAGGCGTCTCACTGCTCCAATACTGTTAGCCCACGTCAACGTTTACTTGAAATACTTATTCCCCATCATGCCAGTTGTGCGAAGGCAAGAGCTCCAGCGAGACTGTCATCGTCTAGAGCTATTGTCGTCGCAGAGGTATGCATTCCTGGCATCATTATGCGCGGCCACGCATATCCAGCTCAAGTTAGACGGAACATCACCTGTTCCTGATCCCTTGCATCTCCCCACTGGAGCCGAAGGACACTCGTGCATGTCTGGAGAGGAGCTGCTGTGCGAGGCTGTGCAGGCGAGGAAAGACTGCGATGTAGTGGAAGATCTGAACATGGATAGTCTTCTGACATCCTTCTTCCTCTTTGCTTCGTACGGCAACCTAGACCAACAGGACCATGCATGGTTTTACCTGTGCCAGGCTACATCTATGGTCTTTACTTTAGGGCTCAACCGCGAGTCAACATACGCTGAATTGAGTGTTGAAGAAGCCGAGGAACGGCGGAGGGTTTTCTGGCTATTATTTGTGACAGAAAGGTAAGCCATGATGACTCCACAGCAGTGATAGAAGGCAGATCTGATTTATGGCCAGGGGCTATGCACTTCAACAGGCAAAGCCGGTAATGCTACGCAACTCAATCCATAAACCTCAAGTTCTCTGCTCGGAAGATCCAATTCTCGCGTACGGATTCATCAATCTCATCAGTGTTTTCGAAAAACTGACTGTCAATCTCTACGATTGGATCTCGGCTGGTGGCGTGGACAGTTGCTCTGAAATTCCGCCCACTGCTGCCATACAGTCTAGGCTCTGCAAAGCGGTATCCCTTGACGGGGTGTCAGAGATTCAGAAGGTTGATATTCTCATCACTCAGCAGTGGCTGCAGGCTATGATGTGGAAGCTCTCCATGATCCACCCCACGCAGCCTGGTTCTCGCGATGATGCGGTCCTCCCATTTCATCTACCCGTTGTGGTGGGAAAGGCCGTTATGAACGTCATCAGCGCCGCGTCCCAGGACGCTGTGGACGCCCACGGGATTGGCATGGTCAGCAAGCTCCTGCGCGAGGGTTAAATATCACTCATGATGTTGACCGCGCCCTCCCTCCTTTTCCATTTCTCCAATGATTAGCTTCTAACCCGTCTCACATTACCATCATCCAGGAACAAAAGCTCTTCGATCTAGGCACCGCCGTCGCCGACGTCGCGCGATCTATAGGCTCAGGCTCCAAACTCGCTCCCCGACGCACCGAGTCAGCTGCCGACCCCCGTGAACTCCTCTGGGGAATCCTCACCACCCTCTCCCGCATTCGAGGCTCCCAGTCTCATCTCTTCCCTGCGTTAATTGAGTGCTGCAAAGGTGCCCTCGACTTCACCTGTCCACTCTCCATGGGCGACTTCCTTGCTCTACCTGCTCCATCGTCGCCGCCGCCACCCAACGACAGTTCCGAACCGTGGGACGCAGGGAGCAGCGGTCTTGACATTGTCGCCTCCTTGCCGGATGGCCTCGCTATCCGAGATCACCAGGACTCTGACGAAGTTGATACGCTCTCGCAAATTCTGTCTCTGGCTTCGCAGGTGAAATTCCAGGTTGGAAATGGAGGATGTGGCAGTGCTGTGGCACCTGGTTTTAACGAAACGATTCGCAACAACCCGAAAATATATCATAGGGAGGATGCGTAAAAACATACAGGGACCGTTTTCTGGAAGGATGGGGGTGTGGTTTACTTGACGACCTGGACGGTAAGTTGATGTTCGGTTCATTTTTGATACCACCTTCGTAAGTATATACATATGATGTACCAAGACATTCAGGGTTTGAGCATCACACTGTAATCTTCTATATCGACAGCCGCTCTGGACAAAGCTGTAGCAACAAAAATGAACTTACATTTAAACATCAACACCTAGCTTACGGTTTCACAAGTGCACAGCAAGATGGATCTTATCATCCTGTTCGTGGAAGTGCTGATAGATCATTCGAGGAACAACTCAATTCTAAGAACACAAAATATAACAATTGTTGGGCATCTTTGAAGCTGTTATAGAAGAAAAGCACGGAAACCAGCGTAACCAGACCCCATACATGACTGAAAAAAGTGTGATCGTGTTGCTATACATAAGGCGACGAGTAAGTCGTCAGCGAAGAAAAACTATACAATGAGGTGTGGAGAGCACGTTGTCACGCCTGATCAAACGGAGTGCAGACAAAAAACTTTCATGATCTAAGCGCCGTAGTAATTATAAATATACCGCATTTTGCGGCTAGATGAATCGACGTGATGAATTGGTGAAGCATGGTACGTGGGGAGTCGTCCAGAAGAAATTGAGCAGCAGGCCGGTGCTGTGTGTAAGACGACAAAACGGGGATGTCGAAGAGGATTCTGCATTCAATGGGTAGTAAACCATTTGCTTCTACTCTCTTCGCCAGATCAACTCCAGGACCTTATCACCGAGCTCAGGGTCCCGACGGATGTACCATTGACGGACCCGGTTGCCATCAATGACCGCGTCTTCGTGAGTATAGCTGATTTTGCCTTCATCCCGCGGTCGAAGTGGGCCCAGCTCGTGCAGGAAGGACTCAAAGACGGCTCCGTTATCACCTGACCAGGTGAGCTCCATCGACTTGTCACCGGTAGGAATAATATTGCTGTACTTGACGATGGAGAAGCCGTTGGTGAGGATCCAGCCGTCGCCGAAGTGCCATTTCCGCAGCAGGCAAGAGTCGCCACAGATCTCACTTACAACGCCCAGCTTCGCCATGTCAGTATTGAACCATGACTTCCAGTGGTGGACAGATAGCGGCGGGGGGCGAGCCGCCTCGAAAAAACCAGATACATCACCCCTCATGTCGATCTGTCTCAGGCGGTGATCAATGGTCAAATGTGCATCTGAATATTGATAGATGCAGAGGGATATCTTGCGATCGCCGGTAGAATCCATTTTTTGGCAATCTTCGTAGACGTCCTTACGGCCTAACTGCTCGATTAGAGGTCTAGACATGAAGACGCCAGCGCCTCCAAAGCCCATTAGACCGAAGATTCCGACTTGAGGCATCGCCTCCGATAGCCCACCAACATATGTCTGTGCTGAATCATCGTACTTCGATAAAGCCTGTACCAGTGCCGTCATCGAAGGGAAGAAAGTGTCGTCATCGATAACACAGGTCCATCTCGTCTCTGGTCGAAGATTCTTGGCCAGGTGTGGTACCAAAGAGAAATACCGGTGCTGATACTCTTCTGTTGACTCTGTCACCAAGAGATTGACACCCAAGATTCGCGCCTTGGTCAGAACTTCATTGATCCGCGCATCTGGCTCAATGAGTGCCAAGATGCGAGTGTTCGTATACCCAGCCCAATGAGTGAATGCATCCAGAGATTCGTTCAGACGCTCTAGTGTTGTAGCAACGCCAAAGTCGATATGTGATGCATCCGCCCTGGGCACAATTGGAGGAACAGTGACAGATACCGGACGAGGCATTAAGCAATCATCCTGGTGCAGACTATCTTCTGCAAACCGGTGGTCTTTGTGAATGCTTTCGAATAGAGGAACCTCGAGTTGTTGTGCAATGGGAACAACGTCGCCAGAGGAAGGGGAAACAACGATTTCACGGCGCACGTATTGAGAGAGCTTGCGAACGTCGAGGCGTTGGAGGGCATCGAAATCAGGCTCACATTCGACTTCGGAGGTGATAGTGATGTTTGAGATGGTCCGAGTCGTGATTTCATGGTGATGCTCGATTTCAGGCCAGAGGATGATCGTAAAACTGGTCACAAGACAAGCTGCAACCACAAAGCGCAGCAATTTTCTCCTCCACAGGTACGAGGCGCCCATGGCGGTCCGCGGCTTCTCCTCACCCTTATTCCACATCTGGCTTCGGTTGTGATTGAAATGATCTCATGAACAGGAGAAATTTTGAGCCCTAGACGCCGCACCGAGGCTGCAAGACCATCGCGATGCGCCGAGCCAGCGAGGATGGATGGTTTGGGGGGAGGGAGGGAGGAGGGCGAGAGGACGGTGGAGGTTGTTCTGGCAAGAAAGAAGTCAATAACAGAGCGGGAAGCAGGCGGCAAAGAGGATGAAGGCAAGGGCGGAGATACAAATTTAGGACAGGGAGAAGGAATAGAAGAATCCCCGGAAACCGCAAGGTTGGAGAGAATGACGGGCGACGTCGGAGGCAAGCGAGGACGGCAGAGTGATGACGAAGGTCAAAAAGGAAGCGACAACGACAGTGTCAATCCTGAGCCCGGTTAAGCGTCAGGTTAGTGGAAGAGAGAGCATGGAGTGGGAAGGTTGATAGCCGATCAACGGGGCTCCAAAATACCATTGCAGCGAGAACAAGCACTGCACGGCTCGAAAATGGCCGGATCTGACTAGGGACGAAACGAATCATGACCGGGGCGGAGAATGGCTAACCCAGGGATCGACTATGGGCCAGTCTGGTTTTCTTGGGGCCCTGGAAAGCAGCGGATGGAGACCGATCCATCTATCATTAAATGGTCTATCGAATGAGAAACTGTCAAGCCATCAGGGCACACCTGCTGGACAGAGCAGCCACACCATGTCCCACTACAATCCACAGGGGCCGATCGGCTCAAGGACCACCTATTAGTGGTACCAGGAGACTTTCTAAGGGTGACAGTCTCCTCAGGGTTACGTTTTTTGCCTCTAGGGGTCCTTTTGCCTTCTCCATGACCGTCCTACTCCATTGCGCATTGCATGATCTGAGGACCGTATCAATGAGGGATGGTCAGCCTGCCCTTTTGAAGAGGACACTTAGATGAAGAGAGAATCGGTTACAGGCGAAAGCGCAAAAGTAACGACATTCTCCCACCTCCAACTTGGCACTTCCCCCCTTCCCAACCTCCCCTCCCCCCCACCGATTAAATGTAGCCACTGGCCGCACCCTTCAAGTACAACCCCTGGGTGCGACCATGCATTTGACGCGCATTCCGTTTGGGGCGACGGGCCTAAAACGGACGGCGGGGGCGACGAATTTTGATGACGAATCACGCGCGTGCTCAGCGATTAGATAGCGTTCCGGATGAGCAATTGATTATTATTGACTAGATCCCGGTCCCGTCTCAACAGCATCAGCAGCGTCAAGTAATGATAGACAACGCAACTGTTCGAAGTAAAATGACCTTGCCACAATGCTTGAGTTCATGACTTCCTCCCTTGAATATGGAGAGAGAAACAGTATCGTACTTGTGCATTCTGCAAGTCGGGGTGGGATCAGCGCAAACGGCGCCCTGAGTCGGGGGTGGAAAGACAATAATCCGGACAATGTCTTGTTCCGGCGAGGAGGCCGGAACGAGCTTATGTCGGACCTTAGTCATCGGCTTCAACTAACTAACTAACTAACTAGACAAATAACTTACGGCGTAGTTATTCTGACACAGGTGACAGTAGCTACGGAGTAGGTACTTCGCACTAATGTTTCTTATGGTGGCCAATAATCAATGATCATCCAAGGCTTGGCTCCGGTTGTCTGTGCGCGCCGCCACGCCGTGAACAGATCATGGATACCTTAGCTTTGAGTCGCTCTTAGACTAGCAGCAGTCTCAACTTAAATAATGCATGTGAATCATAACTCGAGTAATTGTCTATCTAGCTTGGATAGGCTTATCTGACATTCAGGACCCAAAAAAACTTGGGGGTATCTGGTCTTGAACCTCACTGATGGGAGTGATAAGCGGAACCATTAGAGAGCCACGGAGCAGATTGTAGTAAAATACATTGCTGCTATTGCTGGGGATGATTGGATTGGTTATAGAGGCAGAGAGTTTTCTTTGTCTTTTCCGTCGAATATCACGGAGTTGAAACTAGCGATTCTTACTGTCCAGGTGTGGACGAACACTTGGAAGCTACGGAGTACTTGGCTGCAAGATGGAGGGAGGAAATATGGGCTACGTTTGCCGAAACCGTCCTCAAGTGCAAAGTTCCCCAAAGTGGAAATATCACGCTGCCGCACACATGGCTCAAACGTGGACTGGCCACTTGGACGACCAAGCATATTCAGCCCATAATCTCAGTTCTCTACGTTTTAGAGAAGAATCGACTGAGTGGGAGATCGCCAATTTCATTTCGTTAAGACCTACGCCCGCTTGAGCCACCGCGAAAAACATATCGAAGGTGTCTCGATTGTCAACCTGACACGGCGTCACCATGGCTGCTCAGTCATTGAGTTCCTTGCTGCAACGAGCCTCCATTGACGACCACGAGGAAGTTCTGCAGTCCTCCAACGCTGCATTGGCCAAATCCAAGGCGGATCAGCATGCCCTGCACATCAAAGCCATTGCTCTGTTAAAACTTGACCGCTACGACGACTGCTTGCGTGTGTTCGAGGAAGCTGGGGACGGTCTGAAAAGTCGGGCCGCCCTGGAATATGCATACGTTCTCTATAAGTCTGGTCGGCCGGAGCAGGCCATAGAAGTGGTGTCGCAAGTGACAGGCATTCGTGGTGCTCGTCACTTGGAAGCTCAAGCTGTATGTCGCGCTTCTGATCTGTCATTCTATGCGTTGTCATACGCTCCCTTCAACAACGGATGCTAAATCTATTACACCTGAAACTTAGAGCTATCGCGCTGAAAGATTCCGTCGCGCCGCCGAGCTGTACGAAGAACTGTCCAAAGACGGAGCTTCATTGTCCAATGAGGAGAATGATTTGCGCATCAATGCCTGGGCTACGGACGCACAGCTACAATGGAAGGGATACCCCGGATTTGTTCGCCATAACAGAGCGACACGCGATGATCTGGAGGCATTCGAGACTGTCTACAACGCTGCATGCTTGAGTATAGCCAAGGGCGAATTTGAGCAGGGAGAGCTGCTCTTGAAGCGCGCGAAGGGTCCGTGTTTGTGAACTAATACACAAAGGCAATGCCGGCTAACCCTTGTCATTTTCGCAGAGCTATGCCGCACCTCAGAGGACCTTTCCCCGGAGGACAGAGATGCCGAATTGCTTCCGATTGCCGTACAGCAACTGTACGTTCTGCTCCGGCAAGGCAAGTCCGAGGAGGCTCAGTTCATCCTAGAGGAGATCTCTGTCAAAGAGTGCGCATCAAATTCCTGTCTTTGACCGAACGTGTCCCAGACTGAAGCTAATCCGACCACAGTATCCCCGAAGCCTCGACAAAGAAGATTGCACAAACCAATGCCACCCTCGCTCGCGGCGCCTCCGCTAATCCCTACGCTTTTTATAAGGCCCTAAACGAGATTCCAGTCTCTACAGATAGCGACAAGCTGTTCGACTACCAGAGCAATCTGGCGATCGGCAATTCGTACGCCGCTGATCTGTTGGTCCGTAAATACGACGGCATCATTCGTTCGACCTCCAAAGCGCTTTCTCGCGCCGCCTACCCTTCCACAGAACCCAGCGTCAACCTCCTCTCGGTCTACAACGCCGCCGCCCACACCCATGGTGAAGCCGGCCCGAAAGCCCTCAAAGCCATCATGGCGGCGCTCGACAAACGGCCCAAGGACCTGGGTCTGGCCCTCACGGCCGTGCAGCTCTACGTCAGCGCTGGCAACACCACCTCCGCGATAACCACACTCGAATCCACTCTTCAACTCCTAGACGAGTCCATCTCTGAACAAGACAAGGAAGTTCGCTTCAATCCAGGCGTCCTGAGCGTGCTCATCTCCCTTTACAAGTTGGAAGGCCGCAAGGTTCAAATTCGCGCCGAACTCGCCAAAGCCGCCGTCTACTGGCAGCAGCCTCGGCAAGGCACTGGCGAACCGCCTGTTTCCCTTCTCCGCGCCGCCGCAGCCTCTTTGTTGCACTCATCCAACGCAGAAGATCTGGCTACGGCCGGCGACCTCTTCAGATCCCTCTATCAGTCTAATAAGGCCGACCACTTCGCCGTCGCCGGTTACGTTGCCGCTCAAGCCCCCATCGACTACGCCAAGGTTGAATCCTTGGTTGACAAGCTCCCTTCGGTCGCGGACTTAGTTGCCGAGGTCGACTTGGCTGCTCTCGAATCAGCGGGAATTGCACCCTCATCCGGGGCGAACGCCGCCGCGGCGGCTGCGATCGCGGGGGCTCGAAAGAGGCCGGCCGCCGTTTGCAGGGAACACGGCGGTGCGGTGAAGAAGCGGGTCCGGAAGTCGAGGCTGCCTAAGGATTACGATCAGAGCAAGACTCCTGACCCGGAACGTTGGCTACCTCTGCGCGATCGATCGAACTACCGGCCTAAGGGTCGCAAGGGCAAGCAGCGCGCTGCGGATAGGACACAGGGTGGTGTGGTAAATGACAAGCTTGAGGAGTCTGGCTCAGCTATCAATCAGCCTAAGCTTCAGAGCGGTGGTGGCGCAAACAAGAAGAAGAAGAAGGGCAAGCGGTAGTAGTTCGCAACGGTAATTTTCTGATCTATAATTTAACTTCTATTCATGAGACATGCCTTGCACTGACTGGCGGAGAAGAAAGAAGAGTCCTCTGATTACATAAGAGCAATGTAAATAAAAAGTAGGTTGATTTGCTGTCTGATGCAACCTTGATGTCCCTTTTGAAGGGAACTCAAACTATGCAAATTAGTTCTCAAAGTTTTCCATCTAAAGATAATATCCTGCCTCGAGCAAGGCCGCACGTACTACTCAAATGAAGTACGACCCGCTGATTTGCTTGAGTATGAATCGAAATCTTACAAATGAAATCGACAGGCCCCAACCATTGCTCAGCCCAGCGGAGTGCGAATGGTGCCACACTGTCGATCGTACTGCTCGAAAATCTGGTAGAACAGCTTCACATCTTGAAGACCATCGCGCGCAATTGTCTTAGCCATCATGCCTTGGGTGAGGTACGCATGCAGCACCTTTAGTTCTTGCTCGTATGTCTCTTGCCATCCGCTCAAGCTTTCAGTCCTTTTCATTTCCCCATTCTCATCCGCCGTTTCCACCACGACCTTCACAGGCTCGCCGCGAACGTACGGCAGGCCATATTGAATGCTGACAGTCTTCGTATCACCATAAATCGCAAGGTGCGCGTCACAGCGCGGGACGGCATCAGTGCCGGTCTCATACATAAGGGTAAATGGGTGGCCGCCCATCCGCCCACTGTCATAGTGAAATAAGGCCGAATAGTATGGCTCATTCACAGAGATATTCGAGATGGCATCAGGATACCCGAGTGTGTCACGCATCAGACCCAAATCATGACAGCCCAGAGATGCGAGGAACTCGCAAAGTGCGATGCGTTCTTTGGTCAGTTCTTCTCCCAAGAACATTTCCTGCAATAAGCCGTGCATGAGCTGCGATCCACTGGTTTTTCCTTTATTCTCACCCACTGCAGAACCATATGCTGCACCAGCCAAAGCATCCCAGATCTTCTTTCGCGGTGCAGTAGCAGTATGCGCCAAGCTAGGGCCGGCGATATTCCGGCAGCGAGCGTAGTAGATGCGATCCAATGATGCGACTTCCTTCTTGAAGACCTCCTCAATACAGGGTGCATAGCGTCGAGCACATGCCACAAACACTTTCGCTCCGTTTGGGGCATGCTTCTCCGCGTCAATTATGCGTCTCGCGCTTTGGATGCTCAGGCTTAGAGGTGTCTCGACCATGACATGTTTGCCGGCATTCAGAGCCGCGACCGTGTATATCTCATGATATTCATTGGGCATGAAATTCAGGATCAACTCAATGGATGGGTCAGATATGACTTCTTCCACAGAATCAGCACGTGGGACGCTCTTTTGTCCGTTCTCATCTCTGTTGGCTATGGTTGCGCCATTTTTATGGTGACCATTGGCGTGGCCGCTAGTGTAGTGAACATTGGTGTAGGTTTTCCTTGTCTCTGTAAGAGTTTGCTTGGTGGACCTCGAAGCATTGTAGATGACCGCTACTCTGTATGTGTTTGTGAGAGCAGCAAGGATAGGAAGATATATTCCCTGGATGGCCTGAGCGCCTTCGTCTGCGGTTAGGATCCCGACTCGGAGGACCTTCTGCGTCATGGTAGTTTTTCTGTTCAATAAACGGAGTATGCTTTCAACTCCACTAGTTTAGTCTAAGCTGCGTATCTTAGGATACCAATAGGGGAAATCGAAATAATGACTCACGCAGGTAAGCTGGACGACGCAGTTAGTCGACACGAAAGGAAGAGATTGAGAGACTCTGAAAGTGACGAGAAAGATGAGAAGAAAGGAGCATTTTCTGGAGCAATGACCAGGACAAAGCCTTGGCCGGGATCGAGCACTGGCTTCAGGTAAGAAGGTATGCTGGATGCAAGGGATGGATCGTGGATGGATCCATGATACAGAAGGTACCTGCCTGTTGCAGTGTTGGCCCCTACTAATCCGGCGAGCAGTCAGTGTTCCAAGGTGACAACAAGCACTGCGATTTTGAATCGAATGTGTCAAGGAAGTGACAAGTGGGGACTTGTTAAGCTTGGCTTAAGCACAACTTTGTGATATCCAGGCACAGGACAATTGTGATCACAGTCACAGAAGAAAGCAGGTCCACGAAGCTGTTCTTTTTCTCTCGTCGACCTTTGTTTGGGTCGGAGTATTCCATGACATCAGTGGCACTTGTGTTGTGTTTTTTATCCTTTGTCAACATAATCCTTCTTCTTTCTTTCTTTCCTTCTTATCTTCATTAGAACTAATGTTTCGTGCCTTCTTTAACAAAAAAAAGTCCTCAGTGTCATTCATCAGTCCACTGATCAATCTTAACGACGGTGGGACTGCAGGCTGATCTGGTGGGCCCAGATTTGTCGACTACTCATACACAGTACTTCGGAGTACAATAACCGATCAGATATACAATTTTTCATGCAGCCAACCATGCTTAGAACAATTGCCTTGTATGACCCGGAATCGCCACCCTAGGGAGTACATAGTCTGGATTCAACATCTTGGCAGACTCAATATGAGCTCAGAATGCGGTTGCTGGTAGGTCAGGTGCCAGTCTTCTTGCTTGAAATGTACTCCGTAATTTACTGTGTTTTCTAGGACATATGAGTAATGGTGGAATATTCTGGATGCAGCGCATCGCATCGCATCGCATTTAGATGCAGGGCAGCCTCGTGCGACTGTGGACCTCTGAACACTGCAAGGTGAAAATCATATTTAGATTCTATGGGCGCCGTTCACTCACTGCGAAATAGCCAACAAGGGGCAATTTAATGGAACTATATCTGACTGTACTGACTCTAGTTGGTATGATTAGAGATATACTGTACGTACAGTACTGCGTAGATTCATCCATCTGACTCCGCGGGTCCTGAGTTGAATACAGCGGTTGTCATCTTGGGTCGACACAAAGCGACTAAGCCCCGAATTAAGGCTTGATGCAGCCTTGGTTTCGGTTAGCGGCCCCTCATTTGATCTGAGATGTGGCTGTGAACTTTTGGAGGCCGGCACGCTCTCTTCACGACCTCGTAATAGTTTGTGTTTCGACCTTCTCTTTTTTACCTCACCCTTTTCCCCTCTCTTGCTCCTCTGACGACATCATCAGACTATATCAACCAGCCAACTGCAGGGTCAAAACAACGCCTGATTCTTCCCTTCCCTTCCTCCTCCCAGACCTTGATTCCAATTGAATTAGCGCTAGAAAGGAGCTTGATATCAAGATAACTCGTCAACCCAACATGGGGGTAAGTCGTGTCTGAATCATTTGTTCCACCTTGCCTTCCTCGTCGTTCATGCTGCCCCGCGTTGCTGCCCCGCTCATCCCAGAGCTCGGCCTGCAATCATCTGTATCAGCTTTTGAACACGTCAACCTGCTCACTTTGAGGGTCTTGAAAACTAATCACCGCATCCTGCGCTTGCTTTCACCCTTTCTGCAGTTCGCTTCCAAAATCGCCAACAGTATGAACCGTCCAGCCGACGTGAACACCAATAAGCCCGGTGATGTGTATGGGGGAGCACCGCCCGCTGGCTACACTGGAGGACCTCCTAGCTCGCTGCAGCCTGGAGGAGCAACCGGTGGATTTGTGAGTAACCACCGCCCTAAGCAGTGACCAATTATTTACCCATCCATGACACGTCCTTCTTCAGTTTGACCTACACATTTCCATAACCCGTAACTCCTGTAATTTCTGGTCCCCCAAGGCTGACGCATTCACTCACTAGCAACAACAACAGCCTCAACAGCAACAGAGTCAGCAGTATCAGGCTTACTCAGGCTCCCCTGCTCCCGTTGGTGGTCCGGTAAGCTAGAAAATTTCCTTACGGTTGCCTTGTTCTTTCTTTAGTCTTTTCCAATCCCTCTTCATCCCTCTCGGAGTTTCTTTCCATCGATCGTCATCGAACGGACGACAGCCTGGAAACAACCCCACCATCCTTAAAACAACTTCTTATCCTTACCATCATTACTTTCACCCTTTCACCCGACCGGGGCCTGCACTTTGCGTTCTTGCAACGTTCACATCCTTCCTGTTTGTTTCGTCCGGCTTTCGGGCGCAACTCGTCAACCATGTCTCGACCTTACTATGACCCTTACGGTCACCCCTCTCAGCTCCGTCCTGGATCAACTCAACCCTCCCAATCTCCTTATCCAACCTCACCGTCCGGACAATACCAGGCATACGCGGCTCCATCAGTTCCTCCCAATAAGCCCGCTCCCACGCCTTCTCCTGGCCCTCAGTCGCCCTACCCTGGAGCACAACCCCCTTATCAGTCGTCTCAATCTCCCTACCCTGGTTCTCAGTCAGCCTATTCTGCACCGGCCAACCCTTCGCCATCTCCTGCACCTCAAGCTCATGGCCAGACTTATTCGCAAGCACCATACGGCGCACCCGCCCCTCCTGCCCAAGGCTTTGCGCAAGCGTCGCCTTATGGCACTAAGGACCAACCATACGGACAGTATTCTCAGCCGCAGCAAGGCTATGGCCGGCCTCCGCCACCCCCGCCCCAGGCTCAGCCCTACGGATCTTCCGCTCCCCAGTACTCTCAGCAGCCAATCTCTCCTCAAGTACATACTTTGTCCTAGTTCCCTGCATTCGATCATTCTCTCTTGTATTTGTGTTTATGCAAAAATTGCGCACACGTTTCCACTCTATTTGCACACGTACTAACCGAGTCTGACATTTTAGGGTCAACCTTACCCTCCTCAGAATGCGCCTTATTCGGGTGGACCCGTTCGTCCTCCTCAGCAAAGTGGTCCCTCCGGGGCTGCGTATGGTCCCCCGGGCGGCGCACCTCCCCCAACTCGTGCGACAGAGCAACAGATTGCTGCCTACCGACAGCTGTTGATTGGGACTATCCAAGAGAAACGCATCCAAAGCTTCTATCCCCCGGAGAGACTTGATAGGCTTATCCAGTCTCTGGCCAATGAGGCACCTTCCAAGGTGAACAAGCTCACTCACGAGCTGAATATCCCGAACGAGGTGGCCATGGACATTGTGAAGTTAGCTCTCTTCGATGTCATCCTGTACGTGGATGACAGTGGCTCAATTGAATTCGAAGAACGAGGCGTGAGAAAGGAACAGCTGCGTTCTATCATCGAAGTCGTTGCTTCCGCTGCTTCCACCTTCGACGATGATGGTATTTCAGTCCGGTTTATGAACTCGTCTGAGCAAGGCGATGGCATCCGCAACGCAGACGACGTCAACCGCCTTGTGTCACGGGTCCGCTTCCAGGGTCTTACGCCACTGGGCACTAGTCTACGCAACAAAGTTCTGGACCCGATGGTGGTGGGTCCGGCGAGAGCAGGTCGTTTACAGAAGCCTGTTCTCATCATCACCATTACCGATGGACAGCCCGCCGGTGAGCCTCTGGATAGCGTATCGAACTCCATTGGCTATGCTGTCAACGAAGTTTCTCGCACTCAGTATGGACAGGGGGCTGTTTCCTTCCAGTTCTCACAGGTCGGAAATGACATCAAAGCTCGGGATTTTCTAGCTTCTCTTGACGAAGATCCCCAAATTGGCTCTCTGATTGATTGCACCTCAAGTATGTTGTGGCCGCGCCGTCATTTAACGACACACTAACCGAGCATTTAGACTTCGAGGTCGAGCAAGATGAAATGTCGCGGGCCAATCCCCCAGTGCATTTGACTCGCGAACTTTGGGTGAGTGCCTCCGAGCGCGTGCAATCCTACTATGTATCCATGACTAATCATGCCCTCAGTGTGCCAAACTGATGTTGGGTGCTATTGACTCTTCATACGACACCAAAGATGAGAAGGCTGCTGGGCGCAGTGGACCTCCGCCTCCGGGCCCCCCAGGTGGTCAGTACGGTGGTTTTAACTACAACCAGCCTCCAGCCCAGAACTACAATCAGCCTCCTCCAGGACAGTATGGCTCAGGACCGGGATACAACCAAGCACCATATCCCCCAAACCAGGGTCAGGGTCAGGGTCAGGGTCAGGGTCCCTCTCAAAGCTATGGGCAAGGCTACGGTGGCGGGTACGGCGCTTCGTCTCCGCACCCCAACCAGTCTGGGTATGGACACGGCCAGGCCCCCAGCGGAACTACACGAGGCTATCCAGGTTACGGAGCACCTCCTCGCTACTAGACGGCATTGTGGAGATGGGATGTACTACGCTCCTATGCACTGTGAAAGTGGCTTAAGTCTTTAGTTATCATTTCCCTGATTAATTTGAGCATTTTATGATATGAAAACGGCCACAAAAGCGGCACGAATACAAATGGCTTCTCAGTCTCCTCTGTGAGGGTCCAAGCACGAAGTAATGTATTTTAGTCGGTGTTTCTCCGGAAAGGATGGCATGTCGATCCTCGCAGCTTTCTGAAAGCCGATGACCCGACAATCTGACATACTCCGGCCGTTTAGGCCAGGCAGCACTGGGGAGGCTACGGATTCCCAAATATAGCATACGGTGTAGAACTTGCGTAGAACTTGCTGGATTATCTTACCCAAGTATGACGTCATGAGAACGAGTATAAAGTGACCTTGTTAGAGTTACTTTTACTTTTACTGTGGAGCATTTGAGGGTATTGTCATCTTACGGAGTAGTGGTAGACAGGAAATGACACCCCGGAAAGTCAAGATTTGTTTTTGGACCTGGATTCGCCATGTGAATCACCACACAAACTGGGCTCCACCGGAAACATAAGTCAATTGGATGAGATTTGCATACAATATTGCCGTCTGAGTGTTCGTCCAACCTTTCCACAACCTCAAACCTGTCAAGTCGACATGGAAAGGTCAGTGGCGCGCAGGCAGCCGCATAACATGGAAGATGGTGGGCTGGTTTACTCCGAGCTGGTATGGTCAATTCTGGCCCCGCTCTTCCCCGTGTAGTGCCCTGTATGGAGTACATCTCTCTCTCTCTCTCTCTCTCTTTCTTTCTTTCTCTCTTTTAATTGTTTTCTCTTCTTTTCTTGTTCCAGGCAGAAGTCGATTTGAGGTTGCCACCGCTTATGTGAGACCCCACCCACGCGGGGTAAGCATACGTACTACTACCCGAGTAGAATCAACATTCATTTGCCGGTTGTTGCATCCATGGAAGGATGAAATTTCTGGAATGAGTCTTAGCCATGGATGCAGAGAATCGACATCTTCCGCCACGGAGCCTAGAGACCCCTACGAGATTCTGTTCCTGATTCATTCAGTCAGTCCGCTTCCCCAATAACCAACTAAAGATTCCAGAGAAGTGTAGGTAAGCGGGGTACTAAGAGAGGAATCTCAGGGCTCCTAAGTTGCACGTTGACTATAAAGACATACTCGAGTAGTTCTATGCAGAGGTACTATGTAGGGGAGAGACGAGCCACTATTATTAGAAAGAGAGAGGGAGAGGGAGAGAGTTTTCGGAGACAGAAGGAGGGCAGTGCAGGTGAACCTTGAAATGTTGTTGTGTTGTTGCATGGTTGCGTGGCCCTTTCTCTTTTTTTCTCTATGGCTGGTTCTGATTGAGGGCGGAGAAGCGACCGGTGAATGGCCAGGCAGCAATTAAGGTGCCTCCGCATGCAAACTTATTCTTTTTTCCACCTTATCGGCCTTCACCCACCCAGTCGAGACTCAGATCTACTACCACCTGGCACGTACTCCGTACTCAGTCAAGTATCAATAGCCAACCATTCCTTCCCCCCTTCCTTTATCTTTCCTTCTGATTCCTCGCAATATCCTAGCAGGCAATATTTGAAGGGTGGTGTTAAAACAACAATAACTGGTCTCCTTCTCCCTCTGCTCTCCCTTTCAAGTTGCAAATCGCCCTGCATCTGCACCTGCGTGCGGTCTTATCGATAGATTATCGGCCAGCGAGTGGCGGTGCTTCTTCTATTCTCGGCTAGGGTGACCGCTTTCATTTCCCAGGGCCCCTTTTTTCTGCCTTTCACTTTTTCGTCACTTACCCACCTTGGAACATCATATTGAGTCTTCTTCGGGCCCCGTTTGTCCCTCGCCGCCTGCGGAAACCCAAAAAGTCTCCAGACGGGCCAAACGCCGTTTTCTGTTCATTCCTCTGTTTTGCCTCTGAGATAGATTCCTTTTCTCACTGGTTATTATCATCAAGATCGCCTTTGAATTTCAACTTAGCCTTGTGTCACATTTCATTTCCCCCCCCCCCCCCCCCGCCCGAGTCAATTGACCCTGATACTCCACCCCCACAGTCGTTTCTGCTTCGTTTCATCCGTCGCATTCCCTCCCCCCCACCAACCACTCCTCACGGCCGACCTTTATATACGCGCGCGCACCGCAAATCGCTTGCACTATACATACTACACGCAATCGTCAGGGTCTCCCTACCGGTGGTTTCACATCACGTCTCTCGCATAAGACGTTTTCTTGAGTACCACCTCAATCGCAGGGCCTACGCCAAAGCATGAGTCCAGCCGTTGACTTTCTTGTAATTTCGTCCGCACAGTACTACTGATTCCCTAACGATTACATTTTATCACCGTGTGTCCGATTTGAAATCAGTTGGTTGCATAGTGGTAGGAGAGAGATTAGTGGACAAGTGGATTTGGTGGTCTTCACAATCTGTGGCCGTCCGCCATGCCCCATAATCATGAATCGCCAGAATCGCATCACATTCCACGGGAAGCGACATCTGCAGGACAGCCAACGACAACACCCCCAGAGAGCTCTTCTACTAGTCCCGCCTCACACCTCCCTAGGAGCCAGTCCCTGCATGTCCCGTCCACCCGAACACATGTGACCCCCAGCCGCTCTTCGATTTCACCATCTCGCGCCGTCTCCGACGCTGGTCGACGCCCTTCGCAGCAGCAACATGTTCGTTTTTCGACTGATCTAGAACGCCCCTCGGTGGAGGAAGTCCAACGGTCCAATTGGGATCGTCGGCCAGCTTCTAGGGGACTGACTATCAACACGGATCTCAGGGAGAGTTCAAATGCTAGCTCGGCATCATCTCCGCGCTCCGCATTGTCCCCTCCATCTCCACAGAGTCCTGAAGCTGGCGGTCGTTCGCGGTCCCGCCACCGTGGGTATTCCCTGAGACGAACAATCTTTGCCAAAAACATCGAGTCGCAGTCGGCTGTCACTTCTCCCGACGCGATTGAGTTAGGTACCGCTCTGTCTTTGAACCCTCAGCAGGTTGAGATCGAGGCGGATGATCTTGCTCGGGCAGCACCAGCGGATGAGAAACAGGATGTATTGGTCATGCAGAGATCTGCCTCGGACGCTAACTTAGACCTATCCACCACCTATTATTCCGAACCTTCGGAGAATTTGAAGGATGGCAGACACCTCTCCACAACATTTTCCTATGATCGATGGTTGAAGCGTAAAGCCGCGATCGCCACGCTAAAGCTTCGGATGGAGACATTGGTTGAGGCAGTACGAAAAACCATTCTTCGGATTAAGGAGATTCCTCCAAGCAAAGATGGACGCCATATCGATCTTAACCCTTCTCGCACGGACCCACTGGTGGACGAGAGAACAGGAAAGCCATACTTAGGAAACTCTATTCGCTCAAGTCGATACAGTTTCTGGAGCTTCTTTCCCCGACAATTGTTCGCCCAATTCACCAAGCTCGCAAATTTCTACTTCTTGATCGTCGCCATCTTGCAAATGATTCCAGGGCTGAGTACCACAGGTACCTACACAACGATTGTCCCGCTACTGATCTTCGTTGGTATTTCTATGGGTAAAGAAGGCTTTGACGACTGGCGTCGTTACCGTCTGGACAAGGAAGAGAACAACCGGAATGTGCTGGTCCTGCGGCCGGCTGCTGGAATATTTAATCCGGCTTCTGCCAGCGACAACATCTCCATGGCTAGTGACGCGCAAGACTGGACGTTGATCAAATGGAAGGATATTCAGGTCGGCGATGTGATTAAACTACAGCGTGACCAGCCCGTGCCAGCGGATATGGTTCTGCTCCATGCGGACGGACCCAATTGCGTTGCTTACATTGAGACAATGGCTCTCGATGGCGAGACGAATCTGAAGAATAAGCAGCCTTTGCAGCCGGTAGCAAAAATTTGTGATTCTGCCGAGGGCATTTGCAGCAGTGCTCTGCATTTTGCGGTCGAGGATCCCAACCTCGACCTTTACAAATTCGATGGCAATGTCACGGTTGGCCCAGACGATAAACTGCCTTTGACGAATACCGAGGTCCTTTACCGCGGTAGCATAATGCGAAACACGGAAAGAGCGATCGGAATGGTTATTTATACAGGAGAGGAATGCAAAATACGCATGAATGCGAACAAGAATCCTCGGATCAAATTCCCTTCGCTCCAGTCCAAGGTCAACCGCGTGGTCATGTTGATCGTGACACTCGTCGTGATCCTGGCTGTAGCCTGCACAATCGCTTACAAGTATTGGTCTGAAGACGTTGAATCAAAGTCATGGTACCTTTTCAAGGCAGGCGTGGACATTGGACCTATCTTCACATCCTTCCTCATCATGTTCAACACGATGATTCCCATCTCATTATACGTCAGTATGGAGATTGTGAAAGTTGCTCAAATGCTTCTCCTCAATGCCGACGTCGATATGTATGATCCGGACACAGACACGCCCGTTGAAGCACGCACCTCGACCATCAACGAAGAGCTGGGTCAAGTCAGCTACATCTTCTCTGACAAGACAGGCACATTGACGAACAACTCGATGCGCTTCCGCAAGATGAGTGTCGCAGGCACCGCATGGTACCATGATTTTGACCTGCTCCAAGAAGCTTCCAGTGACGGCGGCCATACTAAACTGATTCACAAAAAGCGTAGTGTGAAAGGGAAGAAGGCTCTTAGTCGCAAGTCCAATGTCTCCGAGGCTAGGCGACATCCAACAAGATCCTCCATGTCAACAGCGACCGGTCCGCAGGGACCTGGTGTCTCAATGCGCAAGCATCGAACAACGGATATGCTCCGGTATATCCAACGCAAGCCTTACACCGTCTTCGCGCGGAAGGCTAAAATGCTCATCCTGGCCATGGCTCTGTGCCATACTTGTATCCCAGAGGATTCCGAGGAGGGAACTGTCTCTTTCCAAGCGGCATCTCCTGATGAGCTAGCTCTGGTTATGGCCGCACAAGAACTTGGTTATCTGGTCCGTGACCGCCAGCCGAACACTCTAACAATCCGAACGTACCCCAAAGGCCTCGACGGTCCCGCATGTGACGAAATCTATGAAGTGATGGATACAATTGAGTTTTCAAGCGCCCGCAAGCGCATGTCAGTTGTCGTTCGCATGCCCGATCAGCGCATCTGTTTATTCTGCAAGGGGGCCGATAGCCATGTCATGCGTTTGCTCAAGCGTGCTGCCCTCGCGCAAGAGAAAGCAGTCGAGATTGAGAGGCGCGCCAGCAAGCGTAAGGCAGCCGAGGCTGACCAGGTTATTCGGCGAAATAGTGAATATCATAACCGCAAGGATAGCGGTCTCCGGACCAGCCTCAGCCGACCTAGTATGTCAAGACGACGGTCAAGCGTCACGGGAGAACCTGTGTCGGCGCTGCGAGAGAGCATCGACATCTGGCTCAAGGACCGGGAAACCGATGGAGGTCTCCTGACGCGTGGCAACGACCCTGAGTACTATAGCCCCCGACCATCTGCTCAATTGGGCCGGGCATCCAGTACATTGTCCGATTCGGGCAGCTCCGTGCATGACAACGAGGAGGAAGATTTGGTGGAAGAAGCTCTTGTCGTCAACGAGGTAGCAGTGTTTGAAAGATGCTTCCAGCATCTTAACGACTTCGCCACCGAAGGACTGCGGACGCTTCTATATGGACACCGGTTTCTCGATGAGAATACTTACGCGAGCTGGAAAAAGGCTTACCTTGAAGCCTGCACCAGCCTCGTCAATCGACAGGAGAAAATTGAGACGGTTGGCCAGCAGATAGAAGATCAGCTTGAGCTTACAGGTGCTACAGCCATTGAAGACAAACTCCAAAAGGGTGTCCCCGGAGCCATTGAAAAATTGCGTCGAGCCAACATTAAGTTATGGATGCTCACTGGTGACAAACGTGAGACGGCGATCAATGTTGGACACTCGTGCCGTCTAGTGAAAGACTATTCCTCTCTGGTCATCCTTGACCAAGAGACTGGCGAAGTTGAGCGCTCGATTGTCAAATTTACCGCCGACATTATCAGAGGAACCGTGGCTCACTCGGTCGTGGTCGTGGATGGTCAGACACTCTCCATGATAGAAGCCGACAAGACTCTGGAAGCGCAGTTTTTCCGACTAGCTGTCCTCGTCGATTCAGTGATCTGCTGCCGTGCGAGCCCCAAGCAAAAAGCATTTTTGGTCAAGTCAATTCGCATACAGGTGAAAGATAGTGTGACGTTGGCCATTGGTGACGGTGCCAACGACATTGCCATGATCCAGGAAGCTCATGTCGGCATCGGCATCACCGGTAAGGAGGGGCTTCAGGCCGCTCGGATATCCGACTATTCAATTGCGCAATTTCGTTTCCTCCTCAAGCTCCTTCTCGTCCACGGCCGTTGGAACTATATTCGCGTATGTAAATACACTTTGGGCACTTTCTGGAAAGAGATGCTTTTCTATCTTACACAGGCTCTCTATCAACACTGGAACGGCTATACTGGCACTAGTCTGTACGAGTCTTGGAGCTTGAGCATGTTCAACACTCTCTTCACTTCACTTGCAGTCATTTTCTTGGGCATCTTCACCAAAGACCTCTCCGCTTCCACTCTCCTTGCCGTGCCAGAACTTTACACCAAAGGCCAACGCCATGGAGGGTTCAATATTCGCATATTCCTTGGTTGGACCTTCATGGCCACTTGTGAAGCCATGCTTATCTACTTTCTCATGTTCAGTCTCTTCGAGAATGTCATGTTTACTCGCACGGGAAGCGACATCTTCTCCGCCGGTCTTCTCACTTTCACCGCCTGCGTCGTTGTGATCAACACGAAACTTCAGGCTCTCGAAGTTCATAATAAGACATACCTGTCGTTAGCGGTTTGGATCATCTCCGTCGGTGGATGGTTTTTGTGGAACTTAATCCTTGACTTCCGTTACAATCCCTCCTCCGGCGACGGCATCTACCATGTTTTGGGCAATCTTGTGAACGTTTCGGGCCATGACCTAGCCTTTTGGACCGTTTTGCTTGTGACCATAGTCAGTGTGGTCGCGCTCGAAATGACTATGTCTGCCCTGCGGGCTCTTTTCTTTCCTACTGATGTCGACGTCTTCCAGGAATATGAGCAGGATTTGGGCATCCGGATGCGATTCGAAGAGGCTGCTGCCTCGGAGCTTCAACAGGGTTGGGACCACGGCAAGAAAAAATCGAGTTTTGAACTCGCCCGGGAGGAAGAGGAGATGGATGCCAAGGAGCGTCAAATTCGAGAGTTGCTGGCTCGGCCGAGAGTCATGGTGTCTCCAAGCGCACTGAAATCCGACAGTCCGGTCGCAACAGAGCTAGAGTCGGAAGAAGGATATCACCATCCTCATAAAGACAGACAAGAAGACGAAGAGGTCGAATACACGGAGGGCACAAAGACTCCGCGCCGCTCCGTCGATATCCACGAGTTATTCTCTAAAGGCTATGGAGCGATCAGAAAGGGACACTTAAAGTGAACGTTTTCTTCGACATGCATATTCTTCATCCT
>NW_020290681.1:59481-91405 GCF_003184585.1 Aspergillus saccharolyticus JOP 1030-1
CCCCCCCCCAACAAAGACGAAAAGGAGCTCGAGAGAAAAGCAAGAATTAGCAAGCTTACACTCCCATTTATGTATTTCTGCTTCTCAAGCGTGTCTCATCATCATGGCGTTCTGCAAGAACTGGATACCCCTCACCTTAGCTTTCGCTTCTCGTTCAGTACTTTATTCTCTTTCGTGTTGGTGCTGCTCTCCTTCGCTGTATATACATCGTCTTTCTTCCTCTGTTGTTTGTTATGCTTACTTACATACACCATTCGTCAAATATTAGTGATTTCATGGTAAGGGTCCTCTAGGTACCAGGATCAGGAAAACGTTGAGTGAATAAAAGCAGATTGAGTCAACATAGGTCTTTCTATTCAATGTGCCGGTACTTTGTTTTTGTTGTCTACATCAGAAGGGTATCCAGGTATATGTAATGATGAAAGCGATCGAAGAAAAGGGGAGTAATAGTACAGAACATCTGCCCAAGAACTACAAATGAGGTTGAGGCTGTTCCTCCGTTATCTCCGCAATCAGATCTCTGGAATCAGCCCAATCCCTGGAACCACACTGCTGAGTCCGAAAAAGACGAATGCATGTGGATGGCGACCGATTGCCCCCGCGCTCTCCCCCTCTCCGAAAATAATGACCGGGAGCCCGAGAGATCAAATGAAGCCAGAATTAGGAATATCAGACATCATCGTAAGTATTATATACAGGCAGTGTGGTATCTCGATAGATCATGATTATAAAATAGCAGTCATGTGGTCAGTCAGTCGGCGTGTGCAATGTGGGAATCTCTTATCTCTTTCCATTCTCGCGTCTCAGGCTGGAACGAGCGGATGTGTGCTCGAGTATGTAGATATGACATAGAGTCCGGACTGGCACAGGTGGCGTGACCCGTAGCGGGGCGTTGGCTAGTAGTGTTGCACGGGTTCTCTCGGCGGGTGGGCGCGAGAAAGAGATGGGTTTTTGCGGATAGTGGGAGCTCGAGAACGCATGAGAGGATCCATTTTCATCAAGCCCTGAAAGACGGACTACGGCCTCCTGTCCATCAATCATACCGATCACGAAGGAATCTCGACTGGAGAACTAGTCCAAGGGCCCCTATGTGCTCCATGATGGAGAACAAAAGAAAGGCTCATCATCCTTGTAGCTCGTACATCTGGCTCCCCTCTTGAACGGTCTGCTTGTTCGCCGGGGCAGGCAGCTCGTACAGTGGCGATCCGGCTACCTCGCTCGTCTCCTGCGTAGGAGTCGGGGCCTTCTGCCTTGTCTTCCGTCGCCGGCGGAGGAAGAAGAAGCCAAGCACCCCGATCACGGCGGCGGCACCGACACCTACGCCAACACCCACTCCGATGCCGACACTATTTGAGTTGGAACCGCCACCGTGGGAGGAAGCGGTCGAGGTGGTTTGTGTCGACCCAGTCGAAGTCGCAGTGGTTGATGAGGTGGTGGTGGTGGTCGTCGTCGCAGCACCCTTTTCGCGAACATAGAAGTAATCACTCCAGCTGATCCAGCCGTATAGGTCGACCCCGTAGGTGCCTAATTTGGCGGTGGCGTTGAACAAACCGATCTGATATTGGGGGTTGGTTGTGTTGAAATCGCTGGGGATAGCCCAGGTGTATTGTTCCATTGTGCAGTTGGCGGTATCATTGATGACGAGTTGATAGAGAGAGCTTCTTGTTGTGAACTGCGCACCCACTGGGTCATACATCCAAACATGAAGAAAGTCAGCTCATATTTGCACTCTCGGCAAGACAAGCAGACTCTGAGTAAGAGAATCGAGGAAACGCACCAGTGATCTCGTCAATAAGAGTACCTCCCGCGCGGCCCAGGGAGATGTTGAGTGGAGTGTCTCCATTGTCGATCGCACCCCATCGGAGCTGAAGGGTGTCGCCAGGATTGACCTCTGTGTTCGCGAGACCATAGAATGTTCCAGGGACACAATCGGTATACCCTTGGGTTGACATGATCAAAGCAGGGGAAGGCAAAATGGGCTCACAGGAGGCCTTTTCGCTGGAAGGTCAGGATTTGGGGTGGGGGAGGAAGAACACTAGAGAACAGGGACCTGCGGTGCATAGTATAAACACGGGCAGGAACAGATTTGATTTTCTCTACTTAGGGCACCGGGTCCATCAAGAGGACGTGCCCGTCCATAGTAGTCCCATAATATAGGGCCGCAAATGGCCAGGTCAGCCTTCAGCCTTCGACTACGGCAACTAGCTCGTATTGTCGAATTGTGGCATTGCAACTTGACCGCAAATCAGCATCTTGTATGCTACCCCTGTTGACGATCCTTCATATAAGTCCAGAATCCTGTCACTCAAACCACAACAGCATTGATGCGGTGATTGGAGTCATTGGACGATCAGACTGCATCCTAGGCGGGGAAAAATGGGTGAGCAGGAAAGTGCATGGGTAGAGTTCATGGGGATCGTTTCAGCCTAGAGCAGTGGCCGTGGAGCAGCGACCCCTCCTCGGCAGCAGCAGCAGCAGGCAGCAGTAGATGATGCTTTTCGTGACTTCGTGGGTGGTTAAGCATTTTCTTTGTATTCTTCAGGGCGTGTTAGATGGGGGGCACGGGAGTGGACCAGCGGTTGGGGGCCAAATAATGAATTTGTATCAGTGCTGTGTACACCGTACATACAGTACACAGTAGTGTGTACTGTAACTAAGTACTAACTGTGTTAGACGGGAGGGACAGGACTGAGTCAGGACTGGCTGAGCTAGACAGAATTTAGAGCCAACCCACCCTCTCAAGCCACGCTCCATTTGAGACGGTCGCTTCCCACCAATCGTTTGACCAGTCCACCAGGCAGGAAGATGTGTGTGTGCCTTGGGCGATTCTTATATGGACAAACTCCGGTCGCAAAATCGCATCCTCAAAACCGTTTGTTGTCTCATCTTCCCCCCTCCCCCTCTTTGCGGCGAGGGCTAGCTGTAGTAGTTATACGCCCTCCTCTTCGACCAACACGATCCCTCGACTGTCTGTCGAGACGTCCATCTCCCCTAAGACAACAATGATCGCTATGACCTCGTACGCCCGTTAAATGATGCTGGCGTCTCGAATGCAACTGCGGCGGCAGAATACGTTGATTGCATTGGGCATTGTGGCTCTTTGTGTCTGGTTTCTCACTTCCCTCACATCGCGAAGCGGTGAATTACCCCAGAGCCATGAGCAATTCTGGAAAGCCTTTCATCCGCTTCTTGTGGATTCAGCCCCGGATTGCCAGTCTCCCATCCGGCTGGGAAATGCCGAATCCTCCGGGTTCGACCCAGAGAGCACCGAGCCGCTGCCGGATCTCTTGAGGATGCCAGCCGACGATGTTGCGAAGATGCAACGAGCACACACGGCTTTCGTCAATGCAATCAAAAGAGAGCCTCCCACACTCAGTTACCAGCCGCGCACGCGTGGATTGGTATCAACAGCCGGCGGTCCGTATCTTCCAGTCTTGGTCATTTCACTGCGCATGCTGCGCCGCACAGGCTCAGCCCTGCCAATGGAGGTATTCCTGGCCAATTGGGAAGAGTATGATGGATATATCTGTCAGGTTGTCCTTCCCTCATTAAATGCGCAGTGCGTGGTGCTGTCGGAGATTTTGGAGGCGGTGCCAGACAGCACCAACAAGATCGAGAAATACCAATATAAGATCTTCGCGATGCTTTTCTCCTCGTTTGAGGAGATTCTCTTCCTAGATGCGGATGCGTTTCCTCTGCAGTCACCAGAGGCGCTGTTCACATCTGAACCGTTCAAGTCTAAAGGCTTGGTCACATGGCCCGACTTCTGGCGTCCGACAACATCCCCCTTGTATTATATGATCTCGTCACCGAAAGATCGCGAAACCCAATCGTCCAACCCGACCGGTCTCCGCCAGTCGACAGAATCGGGAGAAGTGCTCGTCTCCAAGCGTACACATCTTCGCACCCTTCTCCTGGCGACATACTACAATTTTCATGGCCCCAGCCATTATTACCCGCTTCTTTCACAAGGCGCAGCCGGCGAAGGCGACAAGGAAACATTTCTTGCCGCGGCTAGTGCACTCAACGAACCTTTTCATCAAGTCAGCGAGCCCATCCGGGCAGTCGGACGTCGAACTCCAGACGGTTTCGCCGGATCGACCATGGTCCAATACAGCCCAATGGAAGACTACGCCTTGACGAAACAGGGCATTTGGAGGGTCAAGGGCGCAACCGCGCCCGCGCCAAGTCCGTTCTTTGTGCATGTCAATTATCCCAAGTTTAACCCCGCTACAATCTTCACGGAGAATGGGGTGACCAACCCGGTGATCGACGAGAAGGGACAGTACACGCTGGCGTGGACGGCACCCGAAGAAGTGGTGGCATCGTTCGGTGACCATATTCAGCAGAAGTTCTGGGAGGACATTCATTGGACCGCCTGCGTACTCGAGGGGAAGATCTTGAGCTGGAAGGATCAGACCGGAATCTGCCAGCAGACAAGGGACTATTGGAATAGGGTCTTTGGCAAGTCCGCCGGTTATATGTTTAATCGCCTCTGAAAAGCCAAAAGAAGCTGGATCTAGATTTCACTGAGTGTTTACTGCGCTGGCTGCAGGGACTCCTGACATTCAAAAGGTGGAAATTGTGTTTCTTAGCGTCGTCTTGTTATTAGAGAGTGAGTACTTGCCTTCAGCCCCTAGGGTCCACCAATCCATCCTGCGGTGGCAGATTCGCAACCTGGTAAAAGAGTTTCCTACCAGTGTAATCA
This sequence comes from Aspergillus saccharolyticus JOP 1030-1, assembly GCF_003184585.1. Taxonomy (NCBI): domain Eukaryota; kingdom Fungi; phylum Ascomycota; class Eurotiomycetes; order Eurotiales; family Aspergillaceae; genus Aspergillus; species Aspergillus saccharolyticus. The sequence continues at coordinate 64,190 of NW_020290681.1, forward strand.
TTCACTTGACCGTCACATCTGCCCCAAATCCCGCCATTATCACGTGAGATTTCATGGTGATACTAGGGATGTAATCTGGATGCGACGAGGTCCAACCATAGAAGGAAAAGCATGAGTCGCGCATGTGCCTTGAATAGTCAAACAAACAACCAGATGTATGTAGCCTTTGTAGCGGGAAGATGACCGACTAGCTCCGCGAAGTTCATCCTCTTCAGCTGAGACGACGTATACCTTGTCGGTTACATATAGAGGGGTCGTTTATCCCATCACCTGGCATGATCCTCCTCAATTAATCGAGCAAGCAAGTTCTCAATCTGCATGCGCCTTGTGGCGAAGCCAGGGGTGAACTATTTTTTTCCAGACGCCATTAGCAAGTCTGGGATAGTGAGATGTCATCATCAACGACCCATGACTTTGAGCATATCGAGAAGAAAATTTGTCTGGGAACGTGAGGAGCTCGGGTCGGGTACAGGTTGTATAAACCTTTACTTACCCCTTGTTTCTCGATACTTTAAGGTGTTTTTACATTAGCCCGGCTCATTGCATCTCTCTACCTAACATCTGAAAGATCCTTGAGCCTGCTTGCTATGTGCCATAAAAGAGGGGGTGAATGGTCGGGTCTCCACCTCTGATGCCTCAACTGACAAGGAGTCTGTTGCCGAGACAGCAGACATGCCCTGTGCGCGATCGAAAAAAGACTGGAGGGGAGGGATTAGTCACTACTCGTTAGCAAGGACTAGTGCTCTGGACCAAGTGACTTATTGGCCATGCGGAAGTGTTAGCGTTCTGATGTTGTTGTTCGTCGATGGTGCAGCAAGTAAATTGGGGAAAGCACATGCTCCGTGTGCTAGGCTCCAGGCCCTGCAGAAACGGTGTATGGGCCTGACAATGCAGAGACAAATACTCTGTAGTCTGGGAAGGATACGAAGGATGAATCGGTGTTCGAAGGCAGAACAGACCAGTCACCGGACGACCAGTTCATGGAGTGCAGGCGCTATTCAGCGCCAGATGGGGCAGGTAGATTGAAGGTTGCAAGGGCGAGAGGAGGAGTCATTGTTCGAGCCAAATTCTCACGGAATCCGCCGATTGCGCGACACTGGATATGCATCGGCTGGCAATCAAACTTCCGGAATCTCCTTATTATGTGTGTGTGTGGTTGACAGTGGAGCAGGGATGGACCAACGCACAATGCGATAGCTGGGATCATTCGTAATAGGCAGACATACTCCGTAAATTGGGGGAGACAGGTAGCGAATAGTTGACCCCCCTTATTGACGTAGACCCGAACGAGTCACTTATCAGGGAAAGAAAATACTCCAGTGGTGGCCACCTTGGTCAGTGGCTACGGAGTGCAGTCGGTAGTGAATGCCTATCCCTGCTGCTTGCTAAGTTACTAGTAGTCTAGGATGCAGTCAGTATCTCGCTAGCGTCGGCGACAGGCGGGTTCTCGACCTCCCCTCCGGATGACTGATCCATGGATGACTTGCCCCGACGGGTAAGGTGCGGGTGTGCCTGACGCCCTTTGGTGGCTGAGTTCAAATGATCCAATAGGAATGCATATTGAAAACGCACGGATCATCTACACGCCCCCGTCCATCCTTCCTCCTTTCCCACTTCTTGTCCAAAAGAAGTTTAGCTCACGTGGTAGTACAGCAGGAAAAAATCACCCCCAGGTAAGGTACGGAGGTCTTTCCTCAGTATTCTGCACCCGGAGGCAGGCGGAGCAGAGCTCTGTACGTCGTACCTGCATTTCTATCGCAGGAGGGCTACCAATTGGCAATAGAGAAACAAGACACAGAGAATGCGTAGGTCAACAACTCTTTGAACGTCCTGCTGATCATGGCATTATTGCCCCATATTATGATCAAACTTCTTAGTCGCAGCTTGTTCTCGATCGCGACACATGTTCGTGGCTAGTCGCCTTGACTTGATCGAATTAATTTATTTTCATGATCGGTTCGGGGATAGAAATCCCAGATGGAATCATGGAAGACTAATGGCCGATGGATACCGTCTCAAGAGTCAAGAACTAAAACAGCGAGTGGGCAGCCAGCAGCACGAGTACCGAACTGGAACCTCAATCGTTCTCCACCCCAGGCTAGCGCTGTCATGCGTGAAGGCCCAATCAACACCAGCCAGAAAGGCGGACAGACAAATTGCCGCCGGCACGGGCGGAGACCTGCCTTAGGCAGGTCATCGAGCTCGGTCGCGTAAGTAAAAAAACCACAACCACGGAGACAGTGCCTAACTGAACAAATCACTTATGTGTCGGGTGCATCCCTGTTATTAGGAACATATTGTATGCTAGCTTAAATGCTTCGAAGGGAGTACCTAGTTCCTAAGGAGAAGGTATCCTTGTTACGTGATTGGCAGAAGTGACAGGAGCCATACCACACCGCAGCGAATGAATGGGGTCTCTGTTGTTAGCGAGCTGTAGGTAGATAGTCAATTGAATAATGATGATCGTCTCCGTAGTTAACCAACTAAATGCTCTTATAAATCAAAGTGATTCCGTTCCGAGGTTGCTTAAGGATAGGTTTTCTTGGTTCTCCCCTGTCCCAGACACTCACCGCCCACGGTACTGGAGGTTGAACTGGCAGCAGGCCGGCTCCTGTGACGCTAATGCTGGGATGGAAGGAAAGAATCAGAGGCAGCCGAACCATGTCCATGCACACTGTTCAGAGCATTCGGTAGACCAAAGAGACTCGTCAGTCAGGTAGTCAGAAGTCGTAGGCACTCCTCCCGGCATAGTCGCCGCATATGTTTTTTCTTCCCTCTTGGCATCGTCACTGTTTCTTGTTTCCCCTGATCGCGCCCTGGATCCTCTATCTCGCGGAGAACGCTCTTGATTCGACAAACCCGCAACAGTGCTCCACTACCTAGAACCCGGGTCCTCGGGGGAGCTTGTCGACACGGGGCGCTCACACAATGCCTGCCCGGTTGCTGGAATGGTGCAGCTCACGTTGCTGCTTCGGCTCCAAACGGACCCTACGTCAGTAGTGGACTCGACCAGCCCATCCATACTCAAATGGAACTGCGCTCGCTCAGTCAAGTGCGTCCATAAGGAAGGACTTTTGGGATCGGGGAACAGGGCATTCATTGCCTATTCACGGTGGCTGATATGCACTAAAACCTTCGACTGTTCAGAGCAAGTGACCCGGCAGAAGTGTGTTTGAACCAACCCAGATCTTTCCCAGCCGCAGTCGCCTTGCTTGACAGTAGCGGTTTGAGGATTCATACGGTATCTGTAGCAGTTGATGCTGGAAGTGGTGGACAGGGCATGTTGCGAGAAGGAGAACCTTACTTGGTCTTAGAGCACTTGATACGAGGTATATGTGTAGACACTGGCCGAAATGAGAAAAATTGCCTCCTTTCATTGGAGGGGAGTATGAAGTGCATGCATTGTAGGATGAAGAACGATCGGGTAGCCAGTCGCAGATGGCGCAAGAGATGCAACCAGATGCAGGGGCTGGAACAAGGCGGTGGGCGGCTGCTCTGTAACAACCTGTGCCTGCTTCAGGCAATGCCATGTGAAGGTCTGTAACGTCTCCAATGTTTTACCGGTCGGTGGCACAAGGCGATGAAGATGAATTCAACGTCATGATACGAGGCAGGGCCAGACTCTGAGAGAGAGAAAGGATAAACAAGGGATGTTTAAAGCAGAACGTCTACAGTACCTAGGCTTATGCTATACTCGATGAGTAGTATCTATTTCTACCATCTATTTCTACCCAATCAGTCAACAATCAAAGTCTTTGACCAGGAACTTTCTTGCTTTATAGGTGCCTGCTCGCCTCTCGGACGTGGCTCTTGGGAGGGAATTACTATCCCCGAAGGACCGAGAGGACACCCCCATAGGGGGATAGATGGACCAACAGGAAAACGGCAGCAAAAGCAGACACAATACAGGCCAAAAAAAAAAAAAAAGGGAAAAAAAGACGCAACGGAAGAATTGAAAGCAATACCTAGGGCAATCCAAAAAAGGGAAGGGTCGAGTAAGAGAGAAAAAAAAAAAAAGGAAAAAAAGAGAGAAGGAAAAGAAAGGGAAAAAAAAAAAAAGGAAAAACCCAGACAACGAAGAGAAGAAAAGGCCAGCCCCACGGAGACAGTCAGGAACAGCCGGTGCCAAAACAGTCCAGCGCCAACTACTGACTCGCTAACCGTTTCGGGAACTCCCCCATCCCCATCCCATCCATGATCCATCCATCTCCTGACTGTGTCCTTCCTGTTGCCCTCAACCCGCCCGCCCAGCCCGTCCTCCTCCTCCTGCTCCTCCTACTTACTCCTACTCTCCTCCACCCGTTTGTCTTCTCTTCCCTTCCTTTCTTCTTTCTCTCTTCCTTACCGGCCATCATTTTTCCCTTCCTTTCTTTCTTCCCCCTCCTCCCCAATTCACTCTTTTCTTGTTGTTTTCACTTCAATTCCATTCGTTCACTTACAATCATTCGCTCGCTTTAGTCGATCGTTTCACTCTTTTACGATCCCTCGATTACTTCTCCTTGTCTTCGCTTACTCCAAACCGAGATTCTCTCGATCGTCTCCGCAACATCGCATTCTCGGTTCCTATGTCAATTGAAACTTGATAACAGAACTATATACTTCTGTTTCTGATTCACGAAGACCTGGATTCTTTTCGCCTTTTAAAGCTGCCTAGGTCAGCTGTTTATATTCGCCCCACCCCTTAGCCATACCATCCTCAATCGACGCTTCCGCGACGCGCGCATTTGACTGCCCCTGCTTTGTGTCTTCGAGCCCACGTTGTGCCTCACAGCCAAAGCGCTTCCATTCGTTTGATCTCACTACGATTCTCTCGCGCTTGACGCTGCTTTAGAGAGACCGATATCTCACCCCCTTTTGACTGTCGACCGGATCGTCACCAAAAACTATCCCCTCCCTACACACTTCGGAACGTCCGTTTCCACCTTGGTCGTATCTCCTTTTTTTTATATCCTCGTCGTCCTCACTCCGAACGTCGCCCAATTTTTGCATTTCTGCAAATATGTCTTCGACAGGCACTCCTGACCCTGCCACCACCCCATGCTCTTCCACCACAGCAGTAGCTACGGCAACTTCGTCTCCCTCGGAATCCTCGACTCCATCCCCAGCCATGTCCAATGCTACAACGGCTACTGCTCCCTCCGCACGCCGACCTCAAAGAAAGAGCACTTTGACGCAACAGCAGAAGAACAACAAACGCCAGCGTGCGACTCAGGATCAACTGGTCACCCTCGAAGTCGAATTTAACAAAAACCCTACCCCTACCGCCGCTACCCGCGAGAGAATTGCTCAGGAAATCAATATGACGGAGCGGTCCGTTCAGATCTGGTTCCAAAATAGGTTCGTGACGTTCCCGAAGATGATTGCATGGAGCGTACTGACCGCGCCGACATAGACGCGCCAAGATCAAGATGCTTGCGAAGAAGAGTATCGAAACCGGGGAAGGATGCGATTCAATCCCTGAATCAATGCGCCAATACCTAGCAATGCAGTTCGATCCGAGCAAGCCTGGCGCAAGAGACCCTTTCGGCCGGACAGGAGGGTACGGGACCAATGGGGCTTACACGCAGGAGCCCACTCCTTCCGGCAAAGTTGGTATGTTTTGTCGAGTTATGACGATGTTCAATCAGCCTTGCTGACCGCTGTAGTTATTCATCACTTCACATGTCGTTCCTTGACAATCGGCAGCTGGCGCCGCATTGGACAAAACGCAATGGACCTCGTTGTCTTCTATTCTCCTGAAAAAGCATGCATGACTTACTACATCAACAACGATTCTGCCGGATACAAGATCGAATACCCCTTTTCCTACATCAAGAACATCACGTTGGAGTCTGGTGACCAGACCCCCGGTCCGAATGGCGCTCCAACGCGGACAGGCGGTCTGGTCGTGGAATTGAATCGACCTCCACTGTTTTACATGGATTCATCCAACTCTGGTGGCTTTTATCAATGCGGTGATTTCACGGAAGATCAGCAAGCAAGCCAAATTCTAGTCCATCATCTGGGAGGCCATCCCAAGGTTCTTAGCGTTCAGCTGGCTAAACTCGTATCCCTAGAGTCGTTCCAGAATCGCCTGGCTTATAGCAACTTTGCTATGAACCCACCCATGTCGCCTCCTTTCATTCAGCGTCCTGCCTCGCAACCCAACCAATTCGCGCAAGCGTATATGAATATGTTTCCCGAGACCCCAACTCACCTGACCGTGCAGGCGGCCCGTGGCCACAAGCGGCAACGGAGTCGCTCAGTTCCGGTAGCTGTCGACTTCTCTGCAATGCAGGCGCCGCTTGCCCAATACAATTTCTCCCAGACTCCTGCCCACTTTGGCCAACCTGACACAGGGATCTTTGCCCCAATTCCGCAATCGACTCATCCACTGGCTCTGAATTTGCGAATTGATACATCTGCTGCCTTCGGGTTTGATCCGCGAGCCCATCCCATGTCGGCTACTACCACTGCTTCTCCATCTGAGTTCGCTAGCCCAGGCCTCTTCAGTACTGGTGCAGGTGGAGACTCGACCCCTGTTGCTACCAGCATGGGAACGCCATTCAGCTTGCCATTTGTCACGCCCGCTGTCGACTCCGCTGTCGCACACCAGACGGCCACATACCCTAGCATTGGTCATGCCGACCCTATGATTGCCAACCACTCGCCACCGCTCTCCAACATCTCGCACACATCACAGGACATGTATGGTTTGGGTGCCGAGCACCCAACTAGTTACTCAGACGAGGGGATGGGCATGAATGGAATGTACACCAAGCACAACATGACTTTCAACGTTCCTCAATCCATGGGCCTCGAAAGTGGTGCTTTCGACCTGTCCATGCAGCCGATGTCTGGACACACCTCTCCTGGTGTTCACGGCGAATTCCAGAGTTTGACTCTAGAGAATGTGGATTCTAATGCACTGGCGCGCGGCTCCTGAGAATGACTACATGTTTCCCACAAAAAGAATCAAAATCTCGGCTCCCGAGCTTTCTCCAGCCGTCTTTGTCAGATCGAGAGTCGTGATGACGATTCGGGCTTGACCTTGACCGGAAATGTCACTCAGGTTCAGGCACTATTCGCTTGACCCCCTCTCCAGGGCTAATGATCATCTTTTCAGACTTTTCCTGAGACCTTGCGTCGAATCACTTCGATACGAAGGATTTCAGTCTTTCTTACATTGTGCTCTAAGCGTGTCTTATTCTGTACTATTACTCTTCTCTGTGGCTGGTCCTGAGCGTTACACAGCGCCTTCTCTTTCATTCTTCAATAAGCACACCTGGCTGGGCTTTTTTTGGATGCTTCTCTACCGTCCCTGACCATTATTCATTTTTCTTTGCTTTTCTCATCCCTGGTCAGGGGTATTTTTTAACGTGGTTATGCCAGAGAGTCGGGATAAGACGGCGACAGTTGGTTTATCTTCTATCTGTTTCTTGGGTTGGCGGGTTAGGAATTGTTTGCATTTCTTTGTGTGACGGTTACTTGGTGCCTTGAGCAATGCTATCTTGTCAGTGTGTGAAGCTGAGACGATCTTGGCAGACATATTCCGAGTTCGACTGAGATGAAGACTGATCATGATGACTTATTCTCCCGTGTAGAGAACGTGTAATTGAAAGAGCTAGACCAACGGGCTCTCAAACATGGTATCACGCTTTAATTCGCTCAAGTATACATCCATATATCCCAAAACGCGCCGACTGCTGACAGCCTCCCCTCGCCCAAGCCCTGTATCATTGAGCAAAGCCCTTCGGAACGGGGCTCTTTAACCCTCGATTTACCCGCAGATATCGTTCTACCCACATCTCCATGCGCTCCAGTACGTTGGCATCCCCGCGCTTTCCACTGGGATCGATCCCATCCCGACACCAGATACTCCAGGCACCCATCTCCCGTGCCATCAAGACATCCGTCCCCAAACGATCGCCTACAACCGCGATCTCGTCGGCGCGCGCCACTACCCCACGTTCCTGGAACCACGCTAACACCTGCGCCCCGCAGAATGGTTTCTTAGCCGTCCCCGGCGGCAACCGATACACGGGAATTTTGAGGTCCCCCAGCTGTGTCTCGAGGTGGTGGACTTCGTCATCATAGCGTGGGTGGCTCCCGGCGCGGTTCGAGACAATCAGGACCGAGTTTGGGGATGCGGTCAGGTTGAAGGGGGATGTCGAGGATGTGCGCAGCGCGGTGAGCTTGGCAACGATTTCCGGCGGAAAGGTCGTAGTCCGGGCGGGACAGAGGGTGTTGTCTTTATCAAGAACCAGGGCGCGAATCTGCGGGGATTTTTCAAGGGTGCTTGTGGTGCTTGTGGTGCTTGTGGGCGTTGCTAAGGCTTCGGAGATGGCGGGGCCGATTTGTTCGGGGAGGTGGGTAAATGTTGGGACAGTAAGGTGAGGGAGGAAGTTGGCGGGATTACTGAGAAGGGTTGATACGGCGAGGTTGAAGGCGCGAAGATTGGTGTTTGGAGGATTCATCTTTCGGGCTTCTCTTGATGTGGTTGGTGATCTTGGGAATAGAGAGAGAGCTAGCTGTGGAAGCTATGTAGCTGGATGGAGAGCTTTAGTGGAGGGAATCAGTCCGGAGGGAGGGTGACCTGGGCCGGTTTAGTTGTACAGCTGATTTGTAGACGAAAAGAACAAGCATAAGTTTGTTCTGCGATTGTATACTGGTATTAGCTATTATGTTGCAATAGCATTGAGTACCTATACCCAGTTACAAAAGAGAAAATGTTCAGTGCGCACACAAGTTGATGCGTGGATAAAATCCTCCTCTCTACTCCAATCCTGGCCCGAGCCCGCAGAGCCGCAAAACTCTCCGCTGCCGAATCAATCGGATTGGGACTCTCCCGGTCAAACATCGCCAGGTCTGTCCTTTGCATCCAACAAACTTCCCCCCACCCCATTGTCGCAGGACGATTCTTCTTTCATCCCTACCTTCCACCTTCATTTTCACCGGCAACCCCGTCCAGTGCACCTTCTTTCCCCTCTCCCTCCTATTTCCGACCCGACTTCACAATGGGCAAGTTGACCAGCACGATCGGTATTCCGATCAAGCTCCTGAACGAGGCGCAGGTGGGAATTTCCTTCTCGAATACCCGTGATTCCTTGATCCAGATCCTCTCTGAGCTAACCCTATGTCTAGGGCCATGTTGTCACCCTCGAAATCACGTCCGGTGTCGTGTACCGCGGAAAACTTCTGGAGGGTGCGTCGTCTTCCGAACTCCCGATCCTCGTTTTGCTCCCTCCCTTCGCTACAATCAACACGAAAGACATCGTCGCTGACTTGATCCGAACTAGCTGAGGATAACATGAATGTTCAACTCAAGGATATCACGGTTACTGCTCGCGACGGTCGCGTGTCACACTTGGACCAGGTCTACATCCGCGGCAGCCATGTTAAGTTCTTCATTGTGCCGGATATGTTGAGGTTGGTCCTCTCTCTCTCTCTCTCTCTCTCTCTGCGTGGATCTGTTCCTGCGATCGTGACTCGGTTCTAATTTCATGACAGAAACGCGCCCATGTTCCGTTCGCGAGGCCAGCGCGGCCGCGGTGTCGGTCTGGCTCGTGGTAAGGCTACTGTGCAAAGAGCTCGCGGCCAGCGGCGAGGCTGAATAGGGATGGGTTCTGGCGATGATGGGGAGTGGATAATCATTAACTTGGTCGGCGTTTGTCTTTTCTGCTATGGCTGTGCAACCTTGGATCTGGGTCGATTGGGGCGATTCTCGTGAATCGAATAAATATCAAACAAAATCGAATGACGATTGGCCCTAATTTTGCGAAAACTGTAAATCTAGTTCTATATTATGAATATGTCGAGTATACACGTTCTGCAGGGAAAGGATTTGGGGTTCGTAGGAGAAGCAGCCTACGCTTCTATTCGATCACGAGCTACCCACGTACATAGAAGTACGGACAACACCAACTAATTGTACCGTTCGGAACAGGACATTCATACAATCGCTCGTAAAGTCTTTCATCCTCGTCCATGGATTACAGGTAAGAGGTGCCAGAGAGAATACGAAGGATGGCGACCGACCAATTTTCCGCACTGTCCCCTCCCGTCATTTCTACTCTCCCTCCGCTCTCTCTCCCCGCACCCGCGCACTATCAATTTCATTCAGTATCACCGGCTGTGTTGCCTCCCTTCTATAATCTTCCCAGAATCACTCTAAATAGATCAAGAACAAAAACCTCTCAATCTTCATTATGAGCCCCGACAACCCCAATACAACGACCGCAACTAGAATCCGCAATCCGCGCCGCCTCCTCATCCTTTCGCCCAGCTCGCAGTCCACGACTATCATCCCTCCCCTCCTTCACACCCTCACCGGCGCACCTGTCACCGAGCCACCCTCCACAACGACTACACCCACCCCTACAACGGCCCTCTCCTCTACCGCAACTCTCGTGGGCTCCTCCGCATCCTCAACCGCAACCGCAGTCGCGACGACAAGCTCGCCGACAATCACTGCTACGAGTTTTGCCGGTTACACAACCCATTCGCCCCTCTCTATAAACAACCGCTACTACACGGCCGAGATCCCAGTTTGGGTCGACGAGATCCCTCTTACAGCAGTTCCATCATCATCATCACCATCACTGTCGACACCCACCGCCCACCTTGCCCCATCCCCCGCGCAATGGAAAGCCGAATTTTCCGGCGCCGATGCCCGGGTCGTTCGCGACGCCATCGGAGCGGTGATAATTTGCGTCTCCAACCCGGTTGATCGCCAGCCTTCGTCGTTATTGCCCACGGGTCTCACGGACCTTCCATCATCATCACTATCGTCAATAGCCGCGGGCACTACAAGTACCACTACGCGGGAGCCGGCCGAGGATCGCCCGGATGTTCGGTCCCTGAAGGAGTTTATCCACGCGATTGGAGCGGTTCGGGGATTGATTGAAGAGGAGAGAGGGGGAGTGGGAGTCGGGGAGGTGCCAGGCCTGTTGGTCCTGGTTGAGCAGCGGGAGAACATGCCACCTTCTGTTTCATCATCCCCATCACCATCATCATTTTCCTCTTCCGCTACTGCTGTCGCTGGCAAAATCAAAACGAGGGGAAGTGCCGGATTGGATGGACTCGATGATCTGGATGATGATTTGAATGTTGAGATTGACGAGCCGTTCTCCGTGGGGTGGTGGGAGGATCAACTGTGTGAGATGGGCTTGATGGGATGGGAGGTTGTGCGGTGGTGTCCGAATGGGGCGGAGGATGAGGGGAGGAACCGATATGGAGGTTTGTTCCCCCTTTCTGGAACTATTCCCTTCTTCTATTCTGTATGCATTGGCCCTGAATTCTGGGGATCTGCGCTGACGTTTGGGGAAACCTTGGATTTTATCTAGAACTGCAAGGCATGCGCCGGGTCAAGGAAGTACTGGAGACACATGATTGGAGTGCATCGGAAGACGCTGGGGGAATGGGTACGGAGTTCGATGACGACGATGACCTGGAAAGACAACTGTTGGGAGTGGGTGAGGAGGGAGAGGCCGGGTTTGATGTCGAGGTAAATGAGCTGGAGCGCGAGATGGTTGGTCTGCGGACGGCGATCGAGCGTGGAAGCGACGATTATTTTGTCGAGGAAGATGAAGCGGACGAGGAACTGCGAGTGGATGCGGTGGAGGCGCTGCTGCGGCGGATGCGAGCTATCAAAGGTGACATTTCCTCGTTTTCGCTAGCCAAGATGCGACATTCCTGGCTAATCGGATGATCAGATATGAGCGACGGGTTACCCGAAACGGAACGGAAGCGGTTCGCTGCCAAAGCGGTCCGTGATATCATGAAGCAACTATAGCAAGCACGTATCCGGAGCATATATATGAGATGATGTGACCCACATTTTCTACATACTACTACATATGATATCTGACGATGAAAACTCTTCTTTTCATGAAGAACACCCCACCGCAGAACCTCGATTCCTCATTCATACACCGACCGTTTTACCACAGCACCGCACGGCACAGCACAGCCACGTGTGGCCACAGCCCTGGTCCGGAGCAGAAGCTGGGAGATATGGTAACCCTACGCCCGAATCTCAAGCTATGTTCTTGGCTAAATCCCACCCCCACCGCCTTTTATGTCTTTTTCAACGCCTTGCGTCTCTGAGCGATCATATGCGTGTAAAGGATATACGAGCCTATCCCGGATTAGCTTTAAACCGTAAAACCACTCTCAACCTACACCACCCAAACGGGAAAAACCTGGCAAAACCGGAATGTGAATGGGACGTGACATACCGGGGACATAAATGCCCAATACCACGACCAAGAACCACCAATACGCGGCACTCAGCTCCGCCGCCGGGCCCAGCGCCTTGACCACCATCACGCACTCGCTGCTAATGCCAAGCGGATACAGCACGTAGAAGGTGTTGTACCGCAGCCACGCCCACCACGCCGGCACCCCGACACCAGAGACCTGCAGCACAAAGAAACCATAGCGGATACATTCGGTCACGCCCCATGCGCTCAGGCAGCCCAGGAAGGCGTAGTCGCCGGTCTGGGGCGTGGCGGTGATGGTGCGGACGTTGCCGACGATCCGACCCTGGAACAAGTACATGATCCCCCAGACAAGCAGAATGCGACTGGCCACCTGCATCGCGGTCGTGGCGACGGGGGCTCGCACGAGGCCCACCAGGCTGTGCAGGATTTCCAGCAGGGCCAGCGACTGCGTGATGAGGAGGAGCGGATAGACTTGGTTGAAGATCATGGGGAGCGGAGTGCCGTTCGCGAGGAGGGAGAGACCATGGAGGGTGCAGGTGGCCCAGAGGGAGAAGCTGAGGCCGTTGTAGAGAATGAGGTAGAGTTTTGTGAGTGGGGAGGCAGGCTTCGATGGTTTGCTGGAGGTGGCCCCTGTTCGGGGCTTGGGATTCGTGCCAGAAGACATGGTCTCTCTTGTTTCCTTTTCCCCTCTTTGCTTTCGATTTTCGTTTTCCTTTTAGGGAAGGGGGGAGGAAATCCCAATTTGGTGAGGCCGATTGGGCGTTACTCCGGGAACTTTGGAGGTCAGATTGGAGAGGCGGTTTGCGATTTATACAGGGAAGAGAGACGCAGAAATCAATCCTTATCGTTGAGGGCAGGTTGCGTTAGCCTTTAGACTAATTGCAGTTTTGACGGCTGGGCAGGTTGGGTGACCGGGGTTTTGAGCCAAAGTGCACTGAAGTCGGACAAGGAATTGACTAGGATGGCACCTTGTGGACGAGGATAATTGGAGTTGAATCTGTTGGGAGCGTTGAGCCGAGGCTGTATTAGGTAATCCGATCAGCTCTCTCCGCGTCTCCCCACAGAGGAGAGACCTGACCAACTGGCATTCAACGATTTATTTGCAAATCGACCAGGCGAGCGCAGTGCTTGATGCGATGCAGGATCTGCTGCAAGCAAGAAAATCTCTCTCTATGCGCTTACGACTATGGACAACTCTACGGTAACACAGTGATAATATCTTGTAAGCTGCAATTGTTCTTTATAATCTGGAAACAATAGGATACTAAGCATCAAGCGAGAGAGGCACAACTTTTCGCGGCCCGCCTCCTCGCTGGTCTCATCTTCTGGAATCATAACTTAAAACAAATTCTTATAACAGACACTCAGACATACTCGCTGGAATAAAGGACTGTGAATGCATCCCGCAGTCTTGCGATGGGTGGACTAGCCTCCAGCATCAGTCGCAACTCGGCTGCATTCGTCATCCGCTGCTAAACAGTTCGTGACCGTACAATATCATAACATTCGTGATCCTCATCATCGCTATTGCAAATATTGTGCGAGCAAGGTATACCACTGAGAAGGGAATGGTGGGATAAACGCAAGGCAAATGCTTTAGGCTAGAACCGCCAGAAGCGGTACTCATTCTCCCCTGGTCGGGAAAACATAAACAAAGAAAAGAAAAAGCATCATGATGACAACGGCGGAAAAGTACGAACGAACAGAGGCGATGCAATCGCTAATTGCTGTGCTGAGAGTCTCATAATCATCAATGCCGGCATTTATCATCGTCGTATCGTGTCTTCCGTTATTTTCAAGGCCGTAACACGTCACCTAATTCGCGCGGATTACGAGTCTTGAAACAAATTTGTTGGACAAACAGTCGAAGTCGTTGCGGTTGAATTTGGTATTAGATCGGCCACGCAGATAGCTCTCTATTTGGGACATTAGTCAATCAATCAGATGAAGGAGCGCAGGAGAGATGTACCATATTGAGTCACGTGTTGGCGGACTTCAGTCATCGTGGTACAGACATCAGGATTCGAGTGCAGCAGGTGGTGATGTTTTGTGGTTTCCCAGTCCGTGAAAGCGGGAAGCTTCTGCGAAATAGCCTGGAACAGGCCAACAATGACGCCAACAGGAGTAGTCTCCATATCATTGCAGAACTTCTCCACAGCGGCAGGTTCCTAACCGAGGTCAGTCTTGTTGCTTCATCCAGGGCGGAAAAATCCGAACAACTCACCGGAGTGCGGTAGTGACAATCAAACTGCATTTCCTCCCAGACCGCCAGAAGGATTGAGGCCAGGATGAAGATGGTGGGCCAGTTCTTCAACTTGTCACCGCTGTAGACGCTGGAGTAGAGGCTCGACAACTCTTCTAACACATCCTTCTGCAATTCTCGCCACATGTTCGCCATGGCACACTTAATCTGAAAGTTAATCATGACCGGCGCCATGGTCTTGCCCTTAAACTTCGATGTTGTGGAGTCAATCTTTCCAGGCATGCACTGCTCCTCACCCAGGCCTTCCACCATGGTCACATGAAGCGTCAGGTTGTAAGCAATGATAAGCTTCAAGGCCTTGCGAATGACTGGGAGCTTTGTGCGGTAGTAGTAGCGGAAAGCAGTCTTCAGCATCTGTGTCAGGAAAGGTGTGCCCTCGAAGTAGTCGTCAACAAACTTCTCAAAGGTACCGTTGCCGTCAATGTGGCGATCCAGATATTCGGAGAGCATCGCATGGGAGATACCCTCCATGCCAGCGGACAATTTGGCAGTCTCAACCTCGAACTGGGTAGGCTCCCGGTGCATGGCCTCAACCCAGTCAACGCTGAAGCATTGTTCGTCACGCACATACACTTCGCGTGCGTTGATTGGAAGAATTTGGCCATATCCGTGAGTGATAAAGAGCGTCGTCTCATGTTCCGAGAAACCCTTGATGTTTCCAACTGAGAACCCAAGAGAGATGTGGCGTTCATAGTCCGCTTTCCAGTCCTTCATGAAATAGCCAATCTCCTTAATGTCAATGCGAGTGCACGGAACTTGCCACAAGCGAGCATGTGATGGTTGGCAGCCAGCACAAGGCTCACCCTTGTCGCACTATTAATCAGGTTAGCAAGTGCAATCAGGGTCATTCGTTTCAGCAACGATAACTTACAGTTTTCTTGAGGAACTTGCAACGTAGGCAAGCTCTCAACTTCCGTATCTCGCTGGCCTGTTTCCGCTGATCAGGCTTGAGTGGACCCTTGCGCTTGCCAATGCGCTTCTCGGTGGTTTCTGGCTTGCCATTCTGCGTTTGCTTCCGAACCTTGGTCTCCGCTGTCTTTGCAGCGATTGGGCTCTTGCGAGAAGGCTTTCTACTCGGAGGCGAAGCAGAAGACTGCGACGCGGCAGACCGCGGGGAGGTTGGCTTCTTGGCAGTCACTGGAACGGGTCGTACGATGTTCACAGGGCTGACTGCCGTGGGGGATACTGAGCCGTGCGAAGTGTGATCGTAGGATACGCGCCGGGTCAGGCTGTTGTTGAAAGCCGCATCGAAGTTGGTGTCAGATCCGGGTGAATTGATGGGGTTGGTGATCTCCACGAAACTGCCATAAGACGTCGAGTATGAGGATTCCGACAGGCTCCTATCGTGTAATGTCTGCGTGGGATTGATGAAGAATTGATCCGGATAGGTGAACTCATGCGGACGCCGAGTCTCAATGGTATTCCAACCATTGTCGCTACTTGAGCTGGTGAGAGAACGGACTTCCAGATAAGTGTCAGTCGGTGAGCTGCTCTCAATCAGGTTGTGCGGCGCAGCATAGGAGGTCAGATCCGGGAGACCGTGAGGGGCCGTGAAACTCATGAGGTCGGTTTGGAAGTCCTGATAAGGAAAAGGCATCATCTCCACTGGTGCGGACAAGGGCAAGTAGGGCCCATCCAACAGGCTCGTGCTCATGTGGTCATGGGCTGGGGGCATCAGATCCACGGGCGAAGAGTGGAGGGGCATGCCATAGCTGGCAGTAGTGTACTGAGGGGCGGAGGATGCCTCCTCTTGAGTGTACTGAAGGTGGGGTTGCAAATGCTGCCCGTGGAATTGCCAGTCCACGATCAGGTTAGGGTCTTGGATTACCGACTGCTCAAAAGTGTGACCGCTGGTTTGTAAGGGCGAGATGTCTCGCGATCCATCTGGCCGTTGGGAGGACTGGGGATCCACTGCCAGAGGCCATGACTGCGACTGGAGATAGTTCCTTGAGTCATAGTCTAGGCCAATGAAGCCGTCACTGGATAAATCGACATTGGACATCGTGACAAGTGAAACTATTTACCAAGGTAGACAAGTAGTAAAGGAAAGGAGGGCATCAAACCAATTTCGTTAAGCAAAGGAGAGGTTGGAGAGAGAGAAGAAGGAAAAACAAGAAAAGGGAAAGGAAAAGGAAAAGGAGGAGAATGAGGTGACAAGAGATCGAGTGATGGACGGATAGACAAGTGGTGTCGATTATCTGGAGGGTTGGGAAATGAGGAGGAGGGGGAAGGATGAATGGATGGAGAAAGCAAGAACACACAGATACTTTAGATAGTAGAGACACACAAGAGAGGAGACACATACACGACACGCACGCACGCACGCACAAACAGTTGCGGGTGGTACAAAAAACAAATAAGAAGGAAAAAGAAGGCGAAGAAGAAGAAGAGGAAGAAGAAGAAAAGTGGATGATGGGATGCAACAGGAGATGGGCGAGAGCAGCCTTAGGAAGAGAAAAGCCCAGAATCGGAATCCGGGGGATGCAAAAGACAACCAAGTAAGTGTGAGCGCCAGACAAAAAGAACCCGAGAGCAGGCGGGCGGGCGGGCGGATACTGTAGCATGAGGCCATGGCTTTTAGAGAATTTAGAGAATTTAGAGAGAAATTACTTGGAATGGTCTAGTGAGATTCACCAGACTACTCAGAAGGGACTAGGAAAGGTGGGGAGGGGATGGAAAAGAAGCAGTGAAGCACACACACAACAAAGCAGCGGTGAGGCGCCAAAGTGCAAGCAAGAGAGTTGCAACGAGTTTGCGTCGGCCGGAGAATACGCTAGGGAGTGCTGGGAAGGAGGGCTTCATCCCCAACCCGGTTTAGTCGAGGGTAATTACCACGCCCCTCTCCTGCTTGCTCCAACATCCCCCCATGACCCTCTCTTTCTCTCCCTCTCTCTCTCTCTCGCTCTCGCCCTCTCTTCGCCTTTTGCTTCTTCCAAATTGCATTGTATCTTATTGCTCTCAGTTCAAAGAAGCATGCCGGCTACCATGACCCTGAAGGGGTCTAGGTCTACACCGTCGTCACCCACTCTATAGTAACCTAACTTAGTACTAGTCTAATACTGCACGTACTCCTCTTGTCACTTACAGTAGTCTCTTCCTAGTCCCATCTGGCGCTTCCACTGAGACCTTCCCTGATTAACAAGAACCAGAAGAGTAAATCCCGGTTGAATTCGGTTCGGCATCACCGTAGATTCGCCAGATTGACGAGTCTCATTCATATCATCGGGAATGGTCTCTGGGCAAGCGAAACCTTCCTTGACTTTCAACGACACACATGAAAGGATATGGGACGCTAGTCTCAGTGACGGTGGAAAGCAGTATTGTACTAGTTGAATACAGACCTGCATCGGCTGCATCGTATTATGTTGGCGCACCACTTCCGGCAAAAATCACCAGTGACTTGCTTTGCCCACCGGACGATTGGTTATGTACCAGGTAGCACTACCGATCAACTGAGCAGAGAACTACTACCTACGATCAACCACCACCACCATATCACAACTATGAGTTCCACCTTGACCTCCTTTGAATGGGTGCCGGACTGTCCTTGATGGTTCGCTTCACACGGTATTTGGTAGACTATGGCGGCTCAAAACCGACCACGGTACGAGACGGAATTTTCCGTTGGCAAGACACGGGAGCAACATTCGGGCCAGGGAGATCAGTGGGAACCGGCCAGATCGGTTGGGAGGGGCTTCTATTGACTACTAAGGCAACACGATTAGTTATTGGCATAACTAATGGGGCAGCTCCGATCTGCCCGGTCGTGGCAATATTCGGATGGGCCGTTGTTCGGAATGAAATGGCCCCGCAGCCACTGACCTACTCGTAGGTCAGCAAGTACTACAGAAGGAGGTCTTTCACTCATCACTCTACTGTGAGGATAGGGCACAAAGCACTTTCCGCTGTTCAACTCAGCCACCTGTGCGGATGTATTCTCCCTCGATGACATTTTCCATTGCATATGGTACAACCGCTACCACCTCCATAATACTCTTCCTACTGCCGGAGCTGGTATGTACCGGTAGTTCCATACTTGGCCCATATCCGGCCTTGTCTTAGTATGTACTGTACGTATACGTACGTTAGTACTCGCCTGACTAGGTAAGGTAGGTAGATCCTGGGTATCAACCAATAGTACGCGGTACCTAGTATCCCGCTGTCCTGCTCATTCAATGGTGCACACATCACGATATTGACCCTGTTGCCAACAAGGTGGCTGACTGTACATGAGCACCAATCATCACGGCCAATTAATAGAAACCTTGTTCTCAGCAGCGGCTCGAGAATTCTGGGTATGTGGGCATGGAAGAGGAAGAGAAGCCTTGTCTGCATTGGTCCCGGATGAGGATGATGAAAGACGACGGTATGAGGGCAGATCATGGAATATTCGGTCTTCATCGGAGTCATTGCAAGCTTTGAGATATACTGTGAACAACGCTGGGCACATGTGGTCCTGCGCTGTGTTGGTACAATTTTTGTACTGTACATCTGTGCTGTCAGAGTACGCAATTGTCCATCGTCGTCTGCTGCCTTCGGCCCATTTCGTTTTAGATTTTACCAAGAATCAAGGAAGGGATATCCATAACCGCCAAACTTAATGGCTCAATCATCGCAAGTCAAAGCCCCATTATGACAGGTCTAAATGGAGTCCCAACCACTTGCAAGGCCGGGACACTATCAACACCAGCATCTTTCATGGGACCGTGTTTCGCGAAGTTAAAACGATGTTGGCTGAAGCCCCGAGGGACTAGCTTGGAAGTATGGTGTATTTCAAACTACCGGTAGGCCTACCGGTAGGCCTACAAGGTCTCTCTCCCTATGGCAGCTGGAACCGAGAGTCAGGCATGAGGAAACGCTCTGCATAGGCAAGTATGACTGAAGACAAGGCCCGGGGCTCCACACCCGAGGATGTTCGACAAATTGAGATGGAAGTTACGAAACAATCAGTCTCTGCAGTTTGACTTGCAGTTTGCCACGCCAGCGGATTCACGCAACGATATTTCCAGCACATTGTCATTTTGGCGGCCAGCAATTTGATCGGGACGCCGGTTGACGACTATGGCGCTTGCAAGAAAGGCATCCATTGAAGTTTTATTATTAGTAGCACATCCACAGCTCTAGCTCCAACTTGTACGGAGTATGGTGTACTCTACTACTCTTCAAAGGCTAGATCCAGCATGGCGACAACGGATCTTCCTGGTCAGATGGTCAGTGCTTGAGGCCTAAAGTTATCGGTCAAAGTCGAGACAGCAGCGATCGATTAAGTTTAAGTTTTGACTGGGTCGACTCTTGTCCTTACGAGAAGTATAGATAGATATCTCGCATTCTTTGTTGGTGCCGACAAAATTGCTTGTCAGCTTCCCCTCCCCCCCTCCACGCCTCGAAGATGGGGGGGCCCAATCGCGGGTGCAACTGTGAGCCTCCCAGGGAGGGATCGGATAAGATGTTCAAATCAATCCTTGTATTGTGTTAGACAGAAGTGATTGCCGGCAGGGGATGGATTTAGCTAGGATTAAGAATCAGGCCGGAATGTTCGCTAGCCTGTCTGGGCCAACCAAGGGACGAAGATCTATTCCATATCCGTGACGACTGGAGGGCAAGAACAAAAAGAATAGCGCTGAGCGGAACGTGTCAGTGACTCAGTAGTCACTTTAACCACGAGACTACTAATTAGTAATCCATATAGGTGCGATACACAGCCTCTTTCAAGTGAAGGAAAGTATGGATACTAGAGGACCGCAAGTACTCAGGTACTCTGTGAGTCTGTAATGGAAGTATGTACTCTACATAAGTCATATTCGTTCTCAAAGTTGAAGTTGGATGGGCAGCGGCCAAAACAAGGAAGAATTGCGCACTTGGCTTGTTCCCTCACCTCGACAAAACTGGGGCCGGAGGGGTCAATCTCGAAGGGCCACCCCACCACCACCTGACCAAGCAAGAACAATGAACTTCGTGGATGGCGATAACAGAGATTATCCATTGACATGGGGAGAGAACAATCCAGTGCCATCCCCAGCTAAATCAATTTTTTTTCTCAGTTTGCTCAAACAAAGGATTACCTAGAAACCATTTAGAACAGTTCATATAAACTCTCAATCGGTTCGATCTACTAGGATCTCATGCCGATCGTGATCGCAGCCTCAGGGAGACAGCGGCGCAAAGTTCGTTTCACTGCTTCCACTGCTTCCAACCAAACACCGAAGACGAGAAACACGCAGAACCTCACCATCAAGCCTAAGTATCCGAATAGCAGACCTTTACCTCCTGTGTCTTCTTCGACTACTACTCCTGTTGCTGCTACGGCAGTCACTACTGACTCACAATCATCGCCAAAACACCACGACAAGATGTGTGAACCACAAGTGCAACCCGGTGTGCCCGGTCTGTTCACCACGCCGCCTTTGCTCTTGGATGCCTTGGTCACAGAGACCTCCGAGGCTCAGGCCGAGACGGTCAGCAAATGTCTGCCATTCTTGAAGGGGACTCACAGCACCCAGAATGGCCCCTTCAATCGATTTGGCGTGCCCGCCCTCATGAGGGATGAGCATGTAGCCTATTTGTTTGATTCCTTAGAAGACTATCCGGAAGGTTTCGTTGCCATGGACGCCAGCCGGCCATGGTTGGTCTACTGGGCATTGGCAGCCTTGAGCCTCCTGCGTGAGGATACTAGTAAAGTTCGTGAACGGTGAGTCAAATGCTCGTGCTGTTTATTGTCAATTCGATTGTGGGCTTGTGTTCGATGTTGCAGCATCAGAATGAAACACGGCCGATTCTGGGGCCGGCCAAATGCTCAATAGACTCAACGCTCACTGAGACTCATGGTCCTTCCCTAGGGTTATCAATACATTCATGTCTATGCAAAATCCAGCAGGGGGCTTTGGAGGTGGCCATGGCCAATTGTCCCACTGCGCTTCCAGCTATGCTGCTGTGCTTTCCCTTGCGATGATCGGAGGCGAAGAAGCATACAGCTTGATCGACAGGGAGAAAATGTGCGTCGTCGAGCTGACGCCCGATTTTGGCCTTGGATGTGTGCTAACTTCGACCCAGGTGGAGATGGCTGGGGAGGTTGAAGCAGCCTGATGGGGGCTTCGGAGTCTGCGAAGGTGGGGAGGAAGATGTGCGGTAAAATACCCTGGGCCTAGCGCTCCTCTTTCTCCTGCAGGCCTGTATTGTTACTGACTGCCAACTCAGCGGCGCTTACTGCGCGATGGTCATCATTTCACTACTCGATTTGCCACTGGTTTTACCCCCGGAAGCTGAAGCCAGGCACCATGGTCTGGAGACGTTCGATAGTGGTCTCTCCGCGTACCTGTCTCGATGTCTGTGCTTTCCTACTTGAGCTCTTTGCACTAGACTGACCCCGGACCGTAGGTCAAACCTTTGAAGGTGGCATTTCCGGGAGCCCCGGGTCTGAGGCACATGGCGCTTATGCATTCTGTGCTTTGGCGTGTCTGTGCATCCTAGGCCAACCCGAGGTGACTGTGGCAAGGTACATCGACGTTTGCTTCCTCTCCTTCTTACCTAATTGCTGCTAATAGTCTTAGGTGCATGGATATCCCTTTACTACTGTCCTGGCTCTCCGCTCGACAGTATGCCCCTGAAGGAGGATTCTCAGGTAGAACCAATAAGCTGGTAGACGGATGCTACAGCCACTGGGTCGGGTCGTGCTGGCCATTGATTCAATCCGCGCTCGACGGAGCTCAGCCAGCTGAAGGGCCTAAGCAGAGCTCTGTAGGCAACCTCTACAGCCGAGAAGGCTTGACGAGATACATCCTTGGGTGTTGCCAGGCCAAGTTTGGAGGTCTTCGTGATAAGCCTGGAAAGTACGATTCATCTCAACAATCAAGGATGACATTGCCTCTGCTGACTAGAATACGTCTAGACATGTCGATTCATATCATACCTGCTACACCCTCGCGGGTCTAAGCACTACTCAGCACCACCACTATCATACAACCTGCAGTGTCTCCACCAAGGATGATTTCGCGTCGGCGTTCTCGTGGCAATACACTTCGACGATTGCCTCAGATGGCGAGCCGGGAGATGCAAACGTGTTCGACGAGACTGATAGGGTCGCCGCTCTTCATCCGCTCTACGTAATTCCCCATGCAGCTGCGGAGAGCATGCGTCTGTGGTGTGAGAGGCAACCTACATGGGCCTAAAATGCGATGGTCAGCACGGAGCTTGGAAGAATCCTTTGTGTAGTTTGA
This sequence comes from Aspergillus saccharolyticus JOP 1030-1, assembly GCF_003184585.1. NCBI lineage: Eukaryota > Fungi > Ascomycota > Eurotiomycetes > Eurotiales > Aspergillaceae > Aspergillus > Aspergillus saccharolyticus. The sequence continues at coordinate 86,869 of NW_020290681.1, forward strand.
CGGGGAAAGCCAGCGAGACATGGTGTCAGATAGGGGGGCGACCCTGACTTGTACAGTATAACATACGTAAGCATAAACTTGGTGTTAAGGAATCTGTGTGACCCCTGGCTTGAATGGAGCGTCAGTAGCAGGACGTGCCCTTCAGCAAACCAAGCGGGATGGCAGACAAGAATGCAACGGCAGTCGAAGATGACTGAGGTAGCACGAACTGTTCTGTTCGCTTTGATCTGGACTCGAGCTTCGTCTCCGTACCACCTGAGCCGCCTGAGAGTCTTCTGTTTTCTTTGTGCCTATAGTGCGATTGATGCCATTCTAGCTTTCCCGGGTACCTTCCAACCCCAGCCGATCCTCTACCCCTCCATTACTCATCATCTCCATTGCATGTAGGAGTCTCTTTCCTCCTTCCACTTCCCCTGGCTCTTTTACCGTTTGAGCATCAGCAAGGGGAACGACAAGGAAAACTCCAGGGGCTCGAACTTGCGGAGGCGCAGAGATCCCTCGGAGATGCAACTCAAACGGAGCAAAATATTCTTCACACGTGGGTCGCTGAATTGCAACTCCAGAAGCAGTCCGCGGTCGACTTACACCATGCACAGACAGACATGCTGCAGCCCGTCTATCCGTCATATCAAAGGAGGGGAAGAAAGGAGGGGGGGAAGAAGGAGGGTGGCCAAGGTCAGTTAGATGTGAATTCCCCGTGGTGGCGCTTGATAAGAAGGAACCTGCTCATGTTACTCTGCAAGGTTGACCTCACTCTTCTCTGACTGCCCCTTCTTTGCCCCTCGTGTCAAAGTGGCATGGATTCCCTCCCTCCTTCCCCTCCCCCCAAGCCCCGCCGCACAAAGCGTCATTGCCAACTCATCAGTGCATCCGCAATGCTTGCCTGTCAGTCAACGGCTCCACGAAGGAGGATGCGGGCTGGGCCAATCCGCGACTGCTCTGCTGACCGGCCAATCTACGGAGTAGGATCTGATCCGGAAATCATTCACGCAAAAGTTGATACATCAAAAATGGTGTGTGTTCCCTGACTCCATTTGTCGTCTTCAATCCCACTCCACTGGGCGCGGGGATTCAATCTTGTCTGAATATCAAGCTTACTCTGGATTGGCTCCGAGAGAGCGGTCAACTACACTAAGCGGGCTACGGAATTCGGATGGCTTACCGAGTCTTGGATGATCGTGATCGTCTGCTGGTATTGACCCGAGTGAGAAGATGAGGGCAAAGGGGGCCCGCTATTCAGTCCAATCAACAGTCAAATCGATTTTCTTCCAGCCAGCGATCATCCCCTCTTTCCCTCCTACTATTGTACAATGGAATCACGGATTCCTTCTGGGCGTTCTATGCCAGGATTCATCTGCGCGACATGAAACCCTTGTTCTGAGGCATCATGCTGCATTAGCCGGATTCCTCCACACCTCCTTTCTCGTGGTTTCTATTTTGCCATTTTTCTGGTTCCTTCGTCGATACCCTGCTCAACATGGCTACAACTGTGGCTTCAAGATGCGAGGCATGAGGGACTATCACTCCTACCGGGGAACGAAATGCAGGTTCTGGAAAGGAGAAGAGGTACCCTGAGCGGGAAAGCAGGGAAATATTACGGTGAAACTTAAGTTGAAGGAGGAGAAAGAGCCGCGCTTACTACTACATGGACCCCTCCAGGTATGCCCAGAAAAGCCGGTCCATATTCTGCAGCAGAATGGAAGAAGGCCGAGACGATTGATCTGCTCGGACGCTCAGATTCTCTGAACAACATGTCAATGGTAGCCGCCTAGGTTGGCGGCGAATTAAACGGTGACCGATGGGCCAGACGTCCTGGGATTTGTTTTCACTTCGGTCCACTGGTGAAAAGTCATGCCAGCACATCGACGCTTGCCATATTCTGTTCTCCGAGCAAAGCGGCGACGAGACGGACAAAGCTAGTGTGAAGTCTAGGACAATTTTCACAGGCATTGTATTCGTCTGTTCCTCGTCCCCTCGGTCAACGGGGTAGAGATTGGTCAACTTGAACCATCCGCAAGTCACTGCATCCGATCATAATCTACTCTCTTTTGATCTTCCGGGTCCTTTTTTCCCATTCTGATTTTGATGTTTTTTTCTCTGAGCAGGATTTCTGATTTTCTGCTTCTATTTTTTGCCTCCTTCATATCCATTATAGCCGTTCTTTGATGGGAAGTTTTCTGGTTCCTCTTCTGGGAAAAGGTTCTGAGATAATAATAACGATGATTAAAAGCTTTGAGGGCTGCTCGAGATGCCCCACTCCTTTCTTTCACGCGCATACCTGGGCGGTCATGAAGGATATCCCTCCGGCTCGCATTTCTTTTTCCCCTGCTGCCCTCCGTCAGTGCAGACACGCTGTGTTTGTCTCATTCCTGGGTGCTAGTTCTGATTTCTCTTACGGCTTCCTGTCTTTGGTCTGAGTTGGTGTCTCTCTTCATTTCGCTGGGCCTTACTCGACCCAAGACTCTCGCACCTGGTGACAGGCCCTCGTTGCTGGCTATTGTAAGACATAGCAAGTCACATTGGCCGTTCGATAAAGACCCCGATCATTGGGCATCAACAAACATCCTCTACATAGGCTCGTCTCGATGCCATCGGTGTGACCGCCAGGATCTTGTGCAGTATCAATCGACCTGGGGCAGCGAATTACCGAATCAATACTGGAAAACTGAGCCATACGACCTATTGGGCCTTGATAGGTTTCCGCGATGTACTATATTCTCTATCTTGCAAGTATGTAGATATTTCGTTTGCAATTCGTCGAATGGATTTCGCCCGATCCAATTGTACCCTTTGTGATTGGGTCCGAAGGGCCACCGCTTCGATTGACCCTCGCTGTGTTGCCCAGGCTGCTGCTGTGGTCCTTTTGCCTCCCTGGAGCACTACTGCTATGCACGTCATGGAGTGACAGAGGTCCGGCAGACCGTGGCAGTGAGGCCTGTGTTCTCATTCATCAGCTATGATTTGCTCTTCTCGGAAACCCAAGGGTGGGCAGGGACTCTGATTATAGCTCAGCGTTTCCATGTTGCAATAACATCCAATAACCATGTGTACAGGTCTCTGCCGACGGCGCCGCTGGCCGGAACCTCTCTACGAATCATACAGCGGCGCTACCGGGTATACGTGCATTGTCCGAGTCAACAACCGCGAGTACCAGACGGATGCGGTTTATGAATCGGACACCCTGGCTCGGGAAAATGCAGCGATGCGGGCATACCTGATTTGCCGCAACTTCTCCGTCAACGACGGCATGTACCCTGCCGGGCACGACCACGGCGGTGTCATCCAGGGCATTCCGGTCGCCATTGGCACGGGGCGGAAGGCACGTTACGGGGTGGACGACACCGACACCTCAACCAGTGAGGAAAGTCGAAGCAGTGGCGGCAGCAGCAGCCCGGAGAGCTATGGAGGGGGGCGAATCGATTGCGACCGACAATCAGTGATGGGCCTGCCTCGAGCGTTAGCATTCAGTCGGTAGGCTGCTTCTAGAGGGAGGGGGGAAAAGGCTAGACGTATCGCGCACACACTGGCTGTGCCGAAACATGGCTGGTCTTTGACCTACAAGAATGATTCGATGGGCAAGAAGAAAAGATTGACTTAGGTTTCTGATGACGATATGAATTATGACATGAACCCCGGATATCCGATAGATCGAAGTGCTTCAATTTATTTCTTCTTTTTCCGTTTTTGTTCTTGCTTTTGTTTTTGGGCTCCTTCTGAAGGGAATTTGGCTTGTTGGCAAAGGCGGGGACGTTGGATGTTATAGTTGTTTGTCGGCAGAACCACCGGATGCCAGATGGATGGAATATGTATGTACTCCGTAAGTTTTGGAGGGGGTTGCATGAGGTGATGGCCAGCGGGGTCTATTTTGGAAGGTGGCGGTGTACATTGTCCAAATGTATGCGAATAACTGATGTCTCCCGAATTGAACGTGCGCTCGATGCTAAAGCTAGTATTTACTGTACGTATTCTGTACTCTGTACATAGAAGGATGGTGTGTGTTAGCCCCATCTCCAGCTATCTGTCGGTTCGGGTTCGAGATGATTCAACCCTACAGTCAGCTCTGCAGTCCCAGCGACTAAGCCAAACTAACTAGTAACGTAAACAACGGTTAGGCGAGCCACACGGTCAGGCGAGCCATCCTATTATCCCATATAAAAGATATCTATTTAATTCTCTTATATATCCACCAATACTACTTCTAAGAAAGTCTGACTTTGTAGGTATATTATATATATATAAATACATATTCTCTACTTTTTTCAGATTTTTAGAATTTTTATTCACATAGTTAGATCAGAGAATTCTGTAATACAAATAAATTACAGGTATTGTATTATAAAAAGTTATTGAATATATATATAAGGGTTTTTGGAGAGTATGTACAGAATCTTTATACTATTTAAAACTTATATAAGATAAATCTAATTCTTCTAGACCTTGGTAGTTGACATATATTATGTTCAAAATAGTATCTCATGTATAGTATTACCAGATGGCTCGCCTGACCGTGTGGCTCGCCTAACCGTTGTTTACGTTA
>NW_020290682.1:0-12027 GCF_003184585.1 Aspergillus saccharolyticus JOP 1030-1
GGAGGAGGAGGAGGAGGAGGACGAGCTGTGGCCCTGGACGTGTGACGGACCGTGCCATCCCAAGTGGCCTGTTCCCGACGAGATGTCGCTGTGCACGATCTGCTTCGACAACTTCTGTGTCAACTGCACCCAATTGGTCGCTGCAGGCGCCATGGCTATCGATCAGTGTAGCACCAACCACGTCCCGCACTTTGTGTATGTGCCCCCGCGCCCTAAACCAGTGGCCAGGGGGATCATGGTGGTGGATGGCGAGGAGATGGACTTTGAGACGTGGAAAAATCGTTCCGGAAGGAGTGGCAAGTGTGATCGAGTTCAAGAAGTACAGAAGTACAGAAGATGAAGGGCATAGAGGTAATAGCAGATGGCTGGGAGATACCCAGGTTGACTTCCTGTTGATATCCCCGGCTCGCGATACCAGAGGGTGTAGTCCACCCACCTTGAATAATTAGTATCAGTGATATGAAGTATAATAATTAGTATCAGTGATATAAACATATTACTTATCAATTGTGGGGCAAGAGTGGACCAATGCATGACATCATGAAACAAGCTGGATGGCATCACGCTGACTCGCCAAGCAGGAAACGGTGGTCCTCCAGGAGAAGATAAATACTACCGGTTCAGCAATGAGTATTCTGAATCGTTAGTCCCATCGGCAGATCAGATTATCTCCTCTCCTCACCTCACATACCCCCAAAATGAGTCACTCAGTCCATGTCACCAGATCATCCGAGTTGGACGCAGCTACCGGTGAGATCCCTCTTCCAACCCCCCCAATTCCAACAGCACGACTGACAACCACTGAATCAAAGGAGGCCAGACGGCCGGAATGGTCCGTAAAGGCGCAATCATCGGCAAGTCCGACAAGATTTGTTCCTTGGGTATGACTGATCATCTCCCCACCATTTGACCTCCCCTTCTAAATGCATCCGCAGTGATGTGCGCTGAGCCCCATACCTCGTCGGCGGTTCACCACCACGGCGACCAGGATACCATTGTTTATGCTGCCAAAGGCCACGGATCCATCATCTTTGATGGTGGGAGGGAGCGCAAGGACCTCGAGCCGGGGGACTTTGCCCTGATTCCTGCGTAAGACTCCCATCCTCGATCCCAGGGGGGGAAACAGGCTGACCATGTGCAGGTATACGGAACATCAGGAGGCCAACCACTCAGACGAACCGGTGGAATGGGTGATTGTGCGAACGGGAGGGACACCAACTACGGTCAATCTGGAGGGCTGGGGCGCAAAATAGGATGCCAGTGTCAATTCTTTAGTCCGTGTACATACAGACAGAGCTTTTCTAGAAGAAGCAGGTCTACTGCAACTCTCAGACTTTCTCCGACGCGGCCACCAGCTGAAGATAATAGGATACAATATCCACGACCTGATCTTCAAACGAGCGGAACTTGATCCCCAGCACCTTCTCCGACAAACCCACGTCCAACGGGACCGGAATGGACTGGATCTGCCCAGTGTTGGGCAACAGACCGGACTCCACCTCGTCTCGGAATCTGCGCGCGGTGATTTCCAGACTGTCCTGCCAATTGATGCCCTGAGCCCCTCCCGCGGCGAGAATAAAGCCCTGATTGCCGGGCACGGCGGGATCCAGGCACCGGACATGCGCCTCGGCGACATCATCCACATGAACGGCGGAGTTGGGCGTGAACCTCTCCTTGCTATCACAGACCACCGGGTCCAGCACCTCCTGGTTGGATCCCCGCATCAGCTCGGCGGGCGTACGAGCCAGTTCATCTCGTCCGATCACAAATCCCGGGAAGAGATGCACCACGTCAAAGGCCGGTCGCGTGGCAGCCAGCCACTGCTCGGCCTCATTCAACGCCGCCACTTTGCTCGCTGCATATGCCTCCCAGGGAGAGCTGAGCTTGTACCCAGCCGGAAGGGAGGGGACGCGACTGTTCGCGTCGAACACCCGGTCCCCGCCGCCCCCCGATACAACCCACGACCATGGCACGATCGCCGCGCCAGACGAGGTGATGACGACCCGTCGAACAGAGCCCGCCTTTTGCGCTGCCTTGAGCAGTCCCAGCGTGCCACGGACCGCCGGGTCTATCATGGTCTCGACCAGGCGGGCATGGGTCATGTCTGCAGGGTCCAGGTGGGTCTGCTGAGGGATGGGTGAGGCTACGTGGATGGCATAGTGTGCGCCTTGAATGGCTTGGTCGTATGCCCCCTCGACGGTGAGATCCGGGACCTGCACAAAGGACAGTCGGTCCTCGTCGAGGTGAAGAGCCTGAATCGAGGGAGTGCTCCGGATTCGCTGCGCCTTGTCAGGGCTGCGCACTGCTGCTCGCACGCGATACCCGGCTTCGAGTGCCCGAACGAGCACGCGGAACCCGACGTGGCCGCTACCTCCAGTGATGAAGACCAGTTCTCCGTTCCTCGTCATGGTAATCTAGGGTGCTAGTTGTGGTTGCAGTTGTGGTTGCACGTTCTGACACTTTCCGCCCTGATGGGCGGGCGTTAGGTGTTTATACGTAGGGTTCAATGATCTCGACCCAGGGTCTAGCCTTAGCATCCCGAGAGCAGTACCACGGAACTTCGTCTTCAATCTGAATATATACTAAGCTTTGAGGTCACTGAATGCGGTGTACCAAATTTTCCTATGCGGGTAGAGTATCCGACCGGGGTACGTTGTTCGTGTTTAGGGCTGATCTTGCCACCAAAGTTGGTTGGTGAAAGGCCGGAGACGGAAAGATACGAGACCAACCCAAGGAATGGAGTGAGATGATACAATATCTTGAGGTTAATATTAGTCTTCGTGCGGAGCTCCCCCCCTCCACCCTATTTCTCCGTATGCTCGAATTGACTGAGAGTGGTCGAGCCGATCGATGGCACTGGGGTTGATGATCAATCTGAAGTGGTGGCAGCGCCCATGCCAGCAACGCAAACTATATCACTCAGATTGGGGCGATATCATAGACGACTAAGAACACTCATGCTATTGCTACTAGCTATATCATATGTGATCCGTCTCAAGATGGTCCCTGATGTTTTCGACATTCTTACCAGAAGGTGCGTTCTTGGGTCTCCGCGGATGATAACTGATTTCTTCTTTGTAGTACACGTACACTTTCTGGCAAGACATTCGGGTAGTCGAGATAACCGGAATGATGTGCCTGCAAGTACCTCGAAGAGCAACCTTCTCTCCCAGCCGAGTCCTTTCAGGGAACCACAGAATCCTTGGAGGGCCATCTGCGACGAACCCTGTCATCCAGAGCTATACTAGGAAATGTCATCTTCGATTCTCTGCGTCTTTAGCATACCCGCTCAATCAGAGAGTTCAGGATCTCGCTTCGGCCCAGTCCGACTTCAATGCGAATATCAGGGGATACATGTTCCCTCTGGTCTCCTTTCGGAATTCTTGACGTTGTGTCCCAAGGATAGAGCATAAGCCTTTTTCTTTCTTTTGTTCCTCTTTGGCTCTTTGGTCGTGCATCGCCTTCCCATCAATGGCCAATGATTAGCTTTGTGTTTCCCTTCAGAGCAGATACCAGTCAACCGTGCGTACGAGAGGATCAAGCCAGGAGTTCAGATACTAGGCTTTCATCTGCTTATGCAGACACTGGAGGGGAACCTTCAAATAGAACCAATGCGAGTCAAGCTTTGTGCCTCAGAATCCGAATTGGTCTGCAGCCCGGACTCAATGGGAGGCCGGAAAATAGGATTTCTTCACATCTCACCGATCAAGCTGACAACGCCTCTTTCGACCTCTGTTTCCTTTGATGCTGAGGACATCTCGTGAGTCCAGTCTTCGGGCAGGACTGGAAGTGGCCATGAGAAAGTGGCCTTGACCATTACCCTTCAGTCATTGCACATATATGAGAAGTCCCTCGATAGGCAAATGCTCCAGTGGGTACTGCCCATGCACCTTTTGATCTTCACTCCTCTCTGGAAACAGCCAGACACTTGATCCCACTCTGTCCACAGTCCCCGTCGTCCAGCCCCTCCGGGGGATATCTCGTATATCTGTCGATCTGACTCGCACAGGTTGCAGCAGCAGCTGAATGAAAGAAGGCGGAGAACATAAGGACTGGAAGATACTTACTTTTTGTAAGTACTTGCTGAGTAATACCTCAATCCCAACAAAACAGCAGCCAGCATGTGATAATGGGAGCCCGGACCAACCATTGACCCGCAATCACATGTCAGAGACCCACCGGGTTGCAGCAGCAGCCAATCATCAGAGGACGATAACAACGCGGAGGATCGGGCGGAACCGCTTGGCTGCCCCAACCGGCAATGGATGCGGAGAGCAGCCGTCGTTCGCCTGGAGTCCGCCATGGTGCGGATGAGTCAGCAGAAGAGGGGGATTTGACGCCATCGCTGCAAGGCACCAACAGGGGAGAAATTCGTCCCATAATCCTCCATAATCCTCCATAATGGACTTGATATCACCGGGAATCGCCATATATCAGAGGCTCTATCTCCCTGGTGGAGTCTCACTTTCAGTTACTCACCCATGGTTCATCGCCCCAGTCTGGCGTCAAGCAGAGTGTCCTGCGGTCGGCAGGATGCAGGCGAGCCGAGCACGTTCTGGGGACTCGATACGATCGAATCCATCCAGATGGAGTGGTGTGTTGGGATGAACTAATCCGCTTTGGGGGGGCAGTCCCTGGTCCCTCCTTCAGTTCCTCCACTGCTCTTCCACTGCTTTCCCACTGCATCTATTCTCCTGCTACTCCATACTTAATCACACAGACAGCTCCCCTCGGATCCCTTCCTCTCTACGCTGTTCAATCGGTGAGTCTGCAGTGTAATGCAATCCTGCCTCTGACTGCATCAAACTGACAACGCATGCCTCCCCAGTCTCTTTGAATTGACCCTCCTCCCCCCTCCCCCCTCCAACCTCCGCCTCTTCGCTCCTCCTCCTCCTCCTCCCTCCTCTCGCCTCTCGCCCATGTTCCCACGTGTTCTTGTCAATTAAACGAAATAAACCGAAACAATGACCTTCCTGGATACCACAAAAGACCTTTCCGCCTTATTTTCGCGTCAAGTCAAGGCCACCCCCCAGGCCGTGGCCCTCGAGGATGACAAGACCACTTTCACATACGCTGAGCTCGATCGGGAGGTTGACTGTCTCGCCCGTCGTCTGCGCACATACGGCGTCAGTCGAGATACCTTGGTGGGCGTGCTGTTGCCAAGAAGTGCTGATTATGTGATTGCTTGTCTGGCTGCCTTGCGGGCGGGGGGCGCCTTTCTCGTGCTAGAGCTGGCCTATCCCCCAGAGCTGCTCGCCGACGTGATTGAGGACGGCAACCCCGCCGTCGTGATTACCCACGGCGCCGAAGTAGGCAAGATCAGATCCGAGGTGCCGTTGATTGTGCTGGACGAGCCAGCCATCCATGCCAATGGACACGCAGCGGAGCCGGCGCCTCTCCCAGCCGACGACGACTTGGACCGACTGGCATTTGTCTCCTATTCCTCGGGGACCACGGGCAAGCCCAAGGGCATCGCCAATCCCCACCGAGCTCCAGTACTCTCCTACGATTTGCGATTCGGAATCCAGGACCAGCAGCCTGGCGACCGGGTGGCCTGCAACGTCTTCTTCATCTGGGAGATTCTGCGCCCCTTGTTGCGGGGAGCCACCGTGGTGACCGTGCCGGACGAGGTGAGCTATGACCCGGCTGCATTGGTCGACCTGCTGGCGGCGAAAAAGGTTACCGAGACCCTGATGACGCCCACGTTGCTGGCGACCGTGCTGCAGCGTCATCCCCACATTAATGAACGTCTTCCGGAGCTGCGCACGCTCTGGCTGAATGGTGAAGTGGTCACGACCGATCTGGCCCGGCGCGCCATCAAGGCTCTCCCGCACACTCGTCTACTCAACTGCTACAGTGCTTGCGAAACGCATGAGATCGCCTGTGGGGATATGCGGGAGATGATCGATGATGAAGCAACCTACTGCCCCGTGGGGCCACCCTTAGATCCCAAGCACACCCTCATTCTCGACGAGAGTGGCCAGCCGGTGGAGGCGGGAACCAGTGGGGAACTCTTCGTGGCCGGTCCTTTGCTCGCTCGAGGCTACCTCAATCTGCCCGAGACCACCGCTAAAGCATTCATCCCCCACCCCTTCGATACACAACCCGGTGCCCGTCTCTACCGGACCGGCGACTTGGCCCGCCTGCTGCCGTCGGGACTGCTGGAAATCACTGGTCGCGTAGGATCCATGATCAAGTTGCGCGGGTATTCCGTGGTCCCGGCCAAGGTCGAAAGCGAGATTGTCAAGAACCTCGCGGTCAGCCATTGTGCGGTCGTCGCCCACGGCGAAGGTCTGGAGCGACAGCTGGTGGCATACCTTGTGCCCGACGGAAACGCCGCCGGTCGGCCGCCGGTCGAGATCAATGAGGCGGGATACAGCCCAGCGGCGCGGCGCATCCTCGCCCAGTCGTTAGCACACTACATGATTCCCGCCCTGTGGGTCGTGCTCCCGGAGTTGCCCACGCACGATGTGACTGGCAAGGTCGACCTCAAGCGCCTGCCGCCCCCTCCGACGAGTGACGGCCACCTCAACGGGAACGGCAAAGCCGATCAGGACCCGATCACTCTGGACCAGGTGGCAGCCTGCTGGGCGGCCGCCCTCAAGACCTCCAAGACCCTGCTTAAACCCACGGATGACTTCTTCGATTTAGGAGGCCACTCCTTGTCGCTGGCTGACCTTTCTTCGCGCCTGTCCCGCCACTTCGGGTTCCGGGTCCCGATTGCTCGACTAGCAGAGACCACAACCCTGACGGGTCACTTGGAGACGGTCCGCGCCATTCGTGACGGACATACAGCCGCAGTCCAAGCCGATCTTCCGGCGGTCTTGCGTGCAGATGCCACCCTCGATGCTGACATCCGACCCGCGGCCCCGGCCACGATCTGCTCCATTGACCAAGCCAACACCGTCCTTCTGACGGGTGTGACTGGCTTCCTGGGTGCTTTCCTGCTGCACGATTTGCTGGAGAACACCTCCGCCCACATTATCTGCTTGGTCCGATTCAATGAGCCGGCCACCGACGATCAGCCCGGGGGTGTGGCCCGCATCCGCCGGAATCTCCTTGATCTGGGCTTGTGGCGCGATTCGGTGATGGAGCGTGTGGAGATTCTGCCTGGAAACCTCTCCCGCACACGGTTCGGTCTCTCGACGAAGGCTTTCGATGCGCTCGCAGCGCGCGTGCAGGTGGTCGTCCATGCTGCCGCGACGGTCAACCTCGTGTATCCCTACGCCGCTTTGCGGGGTCCCAATGTGGGGGGGACGCGGGAGATCCTGCGCCTGGCGAGCAAGAGTGGCGCTACTGTGCAGTACGTGTCGACGAACGGAGTCTTGCCGGCGTCGGGCGCGAAGGGCTGGTCGGAGACCACGCTGCTGGACGTGGAGGATGTTCCGACCAAGTTGCTTGACGGCTACGGACAGACCAAGTGGGTCGCGGAGCAGCTTGTTCTGGAGGCTGGCCGTCGCGGATTACCCGTGAAGATCCACCGAGCGGGTACCATCAGTGGACACAGCACTACGGGCGCGGCCAACGCCTGGGATCTGCTGTCTGCCTTGATCGTGGAGTCGATCAAGTTGGGCTACGCGCCGGATGTTGCGGGCTGGCGGGCCGAGATGACCCCGGTGGATTTTGTTAGCAAGGCGATCATCCATCTCGCCACTCAGACCCATGCCGAGCAGACGATCTTCCATCTGGGCGATCCCCAGCCGATTGACACGCGGGATGTGTTTGCTGCTCTGCAGGAGCTGGGCTACCCGACGAAGCCTCTTGGCTGGGATGAGTGGGTTGCTTTGTGGAACGAGCAGCGCAGTCAGGTCAAGGGTGGCGACGGTGGCTTCACGGTAGACATTCTTCGCAGCGGTATGCCTACGGTGGAGTTCCTGCGGGACATTGTCGTCCTCGATAACGCCGCGACGCGACCGTTCCGCACGTGCGTCGAGCGGCCCAAGGTGGACAAGGCATTGCTCGAGACCTATACCCGCCACTGGTTCGCTCGAGGCTGGCTCTCCAAAGCCCCTGTGCGGCAGCAGGTGGTGAACGGAACGGCCACGCTGGCCAAGGGGCCGTTGAGCGGCCGCGTGGCGGTCGTCACCGGTGCGTCTTCGGGGATTGGCGCCGCAGTGGCCACCGCCCTTGCCCGCGAAGGCTGCCATGTCGCTCTGGCTGCTCGTCGGGTCGAGGCGCTCAAGACGTTGCAGAAGGAGCTGGCAACTCACGGGGGGAAGATTATCGCTAAGAAGACCGACGTCACCCACAAGGCACAGGTGGACGCTCTGTTCCAGGACGCCACCCAAGAACTGGGCCCTATTGACATTCTCGTCTCCTGCGCAGGCGTCATGTATTTCACCATGATGGCAAACGTGCAGACGGACGAGTGGGAGCGCACGGTTGACGTGAACTGCAAGGGACTGTTGCACTGCTTGTCGGCGACGGTTCCGGGCATGCTCTCGCGGGGCGCGGGACATATCGTGGCGATTTCCTCTGATGCGGGCCGGAAGGTATTCCCGGGCCTTGGCGTGTACTCGGCCAGCAAGTTCTTTGTAGAAGCTACGTTGCAGGCTCTGCGTCTGGAGACGGCGGGGACGGGCCTGCGGGTGACCAGTGTGCAGCCCGGCAACGTTGCCACGGATCTGCTGGGCATGTCGACGGACGCAGAAGCTCTAAAGAAGTATGGCGAGCCGTCCGGGGCTGAGGTTCTGGCGCCGGAGGACATTGCCAACTCGATTGTGTACGCGCTGCGCCAGCCGGCGCATGTCTCTGTCAATGAGGTGTTGATTGAGCCGCGTGATGAGCCGATTTGAGTATTGAGTATAGACTAGATAGACGGTGCTGAGATGATCACGACTTATTTTTTCCAACTGCTCAACGTATACCTCGAGATACCGTGTTGACCCCAATGCCTCGAGTTCGCATTCACCCGTTGTTTCTTACTATAAACTCCATCATGCACACTATAGCGGCGTGAGCATCAACTACAAGTTCAGTTCAATCCTCATACTAGCCGTGTCTTCGCCGCAGAACAGGGATCCCCTCCCCTCCCCTCCTATCCCTTCCCGGTCCCTGCATAGAACCACACCTCCCCCATATACCCAACCCTTACGCAACTAGAAAAAAGCAATTGGATTCCCACTCCCCGCCTCCCCCACCTCCTGCTCGACATCCCAATGCTCAACCATACACGTCCCCACCATGCGAATAATGTCCACCAGCGCTTTCTCCCCGGCCTCCCCGGTTGCATCCCGCGGAATCACTTTCGTATGGGCCACCCCAAAGGTATTCCCCGCTGCATCCCACCCGACGAAGGCGCGCTGCAGCTGCGAGTCCACGTCGGGCACGACGGCGCTCAACTCGGCGACGGTCTCGTTGACCCCGGTGGCGGCCACCAGCGGCGAGTGGTTGATGTATTTCCCCGCGACGTATTTGGCTAGGGCTGTGGCGATGCGTTGTTCGGTGTACATCAGCGCGGTGAACTCCGTCCAGGCGGCGAGTTGTTCGGCCGGGGTGGCGGTGGCGGCGGTGGTGGTATTGGGGCAGTTGAGGAGGGTGTATTCGTCCGAAATTGGGGTTGCTGCGGTTGCGGGGAGGAGGGGAGAGAGGAGGAGGAGGAGGGTGGTGGTGAGGGATTGGAGGTACATGTTTGTTGACTGGATCAGGTTGACGGGTTACTGGCTAGATGGGTACAGTAGAAAAGGTCGATTGGGAGGGTTTGTTTTTTGGAGGAGGTTTAAGTAGTCGTGGGAAGGTGGAATGCTGGGTGGAATGTGTCCGTCGCTGGGTTGGGTTCCGGGGGTGGGCTGGACTGTATGTACAGAGCGGTGTTTATCTGCTAAAGACCTTCTTGTTGCTTGTTTTATTGCATAGCGCACCGGTTGGGACTCGAATCACGTCTTTGCACCTCAGTAGGGTATGGCACCTCTGCATCGATAGTTGGGATAACGTCCTTCGCACCTGACTAGTTCTGGGGGACGGTTACTGTTATTGATATCCCTTGCCTCGGATATGATGTGTCATATTAGCAAAGTGTTAAGTCCAGTAGGACACATATCGTATCATGTTGATCACTTTGAGGTACAGAACGTGCTTGTCAAGATGCCTGTCTTTCTACTCTAGAAGTTGTTGGTTGTTTGCGCTGGATCGATAGTACCGGGGGAGATCTGAATGGTCCCTCTTCAGATCTGCTCCTGTTTCTTCTATCATCGAGCCTGTCTCAGTTCCGATCTGATGAGATGCGATTAGATTATCTCGGAGATACCCGACGAGCACAATCGATCACAGTCTGCAGTGGGGCAGTCAACCAAGCATCCAGCCAAGCATCTTGGCCAGGCACTGTCCAAGGGCGACACCCACCGTGTCTCAGGGCCTGCAGCCACTACACTCACGCCATCAGCTATATAACCACCCCCAGTCATCGTTGCCTCGCATCCCTCTCCCACCGCACACTCCCCCTAGTTCGACCTGCCGCAAGAACGGCATTCGAACAGCCATGACCACCGACCACTGTTCCTACTCGAGGCCCACGCGGAGACAGACTCGGTGGACGAGAAAGGGTGGACGCCACCGCTCATGGCAGAGAGCACGCAGAGATCGTGCGTCTTCTGCTGGACAAGCACGGCGACATGACGGAAGATGACCGCCATACTGTGTGCGTCCTATGCAGCAGACGCAGCCGTCGTGACTCTACTCCTCGATGCAGACGCTGATCCGCATGACGCAGATGGGAATGAGGGCGCATGCCAATCACGTATGTCGCTGAGGCTGGGATGAAGCATTGTTGCTGTCGTTGCTGCAGAGAGGTTGCGAAAAGATGAAATGTTCTCCATTGATGCAGGCCATACCCCAGAACGATGAGGGGTGAGAAGCTGCTCCTCGAGAAGGGGGCGGATCCGTACTCGGAAGAGGACAGCTGCTGCGAGTATCCACCCCTAAAACATGTCGCCGGTCATGGTAAGGTCGAGATCGTGAGATTACGCTTGAAGCAAGATGCTGCATCGGCCGAAAGCAAGAAAGATCATATTCTCAGGGCGCTGGAGGCTGCGTGTCAGGCGAGCCACGACGAGGTGGTTGATGTATTGATGGATCAGGATCCCTTTGGCTGCGCAGGTAACGGGCTGCAACAAGCGCTGTCATTGGGTTACGCTGCTGAGCTCTGTACTGCATATATGTAGATGCTATGATCGAAGTCCCTAGGATGGGGCTGAATGACGATTATACCGAGCGACTAAAGCGTGTGGTATAGTCAAGGCGGAATGATCTATGCGTGGTAGCCACCTGCTCGGCTCGGATGAAACCACAAAAACACCCGACGGATATCTCGGCATGCCGATCTTCACCGCATCCGGCATGAGACGCGGCCCCACCCCAGGGACAAACGCTCCGGACCATGGCAGGCTGCCACATTAGACTTCGCGCAGTTGGTCTGTCCACGGGCGCATCAACCATGGAACGATCAGTCACGACATCTGGAGAAACCCCGGGTGAGGCTTGCATCGTGCGATCACTTCCACTTCTTTGTTCTGCGTGCAGGGGGGAAAACAGGGGTGTATGGTGACATCACAAGGTCGCCCAAGTTTTTTCGCGGGTGAAACTAGCGGGTGCTTGGTTTGGGATTTAGCTTTTTCGTCGGATCCTTCTATTACGCAATAAGATTAGACAGGATCTGCCAAGATGAAGAAAAAAAAAAAAAAAAAAAAAAAGATAAAAAAACAAAAAACCGATTACTACGGAAAGAACAATGAAGTCAGGTGCTGTGGCTCAACCTACAACCTTTGTCTTCATCTCATCATCTATGCATGGCCGACTAGGGCGGCAACAAGTCGATGACTTCTCCTGGTAGCTGATGAGTGTTCAGTGTCGATTTGCCTTGTATTGCAGGAATCTCGAACGAGTTACGGACTACAACATATTACGATATGACCGGAGGGAGGATTCTGGCGCACGCAGACGTGGTGGGAGACAAGTTCAATTTGTCAAGCCTGGGCCGGGAGAGCGGCTGGTGATCGGCCCATGGAATGAATGGATGGCAGTTCCAAAGAT